>NC_072733.1:198083457-198306538 GCF_026930045.1 Uloborus diversus | reverse complement strand
CTTTACTAAATGGTACATCTCGTCGTAATGGATATTACAGTAGATATATGCAGTGAATGATATTTTCTTAGAAAATTCCTAATTCAAAAGTTCATTTCTTTAGCGGAATTTCTTTTGCTTTGAAATTCTAACTATATGAGCGTGGAGTGGAGGTAAGTAGCGGATGAAGTAAAAAATATTTTTGCTATGGTATCTCAATTTGTGACTTAATAACATCTCAAAAAGTACAAAGCATAAGTAGAGGACGAAATGCACAGATTTCAAGGAAGGCCTTCTGTTGGGATATGAATTCTTCTTTTCAAGTGCTCTTGCAATGCTTCATTGATGATTCTGCCGTCAAATGGGTACAGCTTCGTAAAAAAAAAACTGATCCTTTCTCTTTATCTGAAGAATTTTTACTTTATAACATGAGAAAAGATGAAGCACCAGGCGCGACAAATATAGCGACTGGTAGGCTTCATCTTGTTAAATGTTATAAAGCCTAAAATACTTGATGGAAAAATTCCTTTTCAGTTCAATTTCAGTTCCCTAAAATTTTCTTGGAATATAGGTTCAGTGTTTTTTTTTTTTTTTTTTTACTTAATGCAGCATAAAATTTTCAGTTTACATTTCATTACACTATATTGATGTTAACGTATTACATTGACTAAAATAATCGATTCCTAGATTTTTTCTACATGGTACATCTCGTCGTAATGGATTTTACAGTAGACATATGCAGTGAATGATATTTTCTTAGAAAATTTCTAATTCAAAAGTTCATTTCTTTAGCGGAATTTCTTCTGCTTTGAAATTCTAACTATATGAGCATAGAGTGGAGTTAATTAGCGCATGAAGTAAAAAATATTTTTGCTATGGTATCTCAATTTGTGACTTGATAACATCTCAAATGTACAACGCATAAGTAGAGGACGAAATGCACAGATTTTAAGGAAGGCCTTCTGTTCGAATAAGAATTCTTCTTTTCAAGTGCTCTTGCAATGCTTCATTGATGATACTGCCGTCAAATGGGTACAGCTTCGTAAACAAACTGATCCTTTCTCTTTATCTGAAGAATTTACTTTATAACATTAGAAAAGCTGAAGCACCAGGCGCGACAAATATAGCGACTGGTAAGCTTCATCTTAGCAAAAGTTATAAAGCCTAAAATACTTGATGGAAAAATTCCTTTTCAGTTCAATTTCTGTTCCCTAAAGATTTTTTGGGATATAGGTTTAGTGTTTTTTTTTTTTTTTTACTTAATGCAGCATCCAATTTTCAGTTTACATTTCATTACACTATATTGATGTTAACGTATTACATTGACTAAAATAATCGATCCCTAGTTCTTTTCTACACGGTACATCTCGTCGTAATTGATTTTACGGTAGATATGTGTAGTGAATGCTGTTTTTTTAGAAAATTCCTAACGCAAAAGTTCATTTCTTTTACGGAAATTCTTTTGCTTTGAAATTCTAACTATATGAGCGTGGAGTGGAGGTAATGAGCACATGAAGTAAAAAATACTTTTGTTACGGTATCTCAACTTGTGACTTAAGAACATCTCAAATTACATAGGTTAAACAAGAGCTCTATACAAAGATTTCGGGGGAGGCATAGGTAATCGGCATTTGCAGAAAACATAAAAATGTAAGTAGTAGTAATTTAAGCTCTCTTAGTAGTTTAAGCTCAGTTATTTGAAAGATAAACTTAATTAACTGTACAGTCCATAGCCCCTGTCAATACGTGGTGCCTCTCTCTTGACAGTCTTGGAGAGAAGTATAGGCCATTCCATGCTAAAGCCGCAGCTATTACTTAGCAATTTTATGTTTTTTACATATTTAAAACACAAAACGTTCCTCGAGATTGTATGGCGTTGAATGAAATAAAAAGATGCATCAAGTCGGTAAATAAACACCCGTTTAACAAAGATAATATATATAAATGCTAAATTTAAAGTTTTACTTCTTTTTACTGCGTTAAAAATCTATTGACATTTTTTTCCCTCGTAAATATCCCAGGAACAGTTTGAATGGGAACGAGCTTAACCATTGGAACCAGCGAGGGTAATGGAATTTCGATTCGGAGCAACTCTTCTATATTATCCGAGGAAAGCATTATTTATACAGAACAATCACATTATTTAAAACTATTATAACAACCCATGCAAAGTCTTAATAACAACCAATAATTATTAGTAATAACCGAAATGAAGTCAAAATGAGGACTTACGTAGCTTCCATTTTGCACCATATCCAGTGCCTCGCAATTCCAAAGTTTTATGTTTTCTTGTAAGGCTTTTGTCATTCCATAATTTACTGTCATTCTCATCCTACGTCTTTTGGTAGTTTCTGCTTTCAGTGATTCCTGTTTTGCTGCAAGTACATTACATTCGTTAGTTATCACAGGTGATCTAAAAAAAAATGCCCACAATTATATTTCCTCTGCAGGAAAAAATTGGCAGACATATATTATAAATCACAAATATTTCTCATCCATATCTGATATTAAATGGAAGCAAAAATATTTTTTCAAAATCTTCAGTATTTTTGAACATTTTTTATCTTCTAAAAAAATTGTTTTAACTGGCACAACATGTTGTAATTTTGTAAGTCACGCAATAAAAATCTTTGCAAATATATTTAACATAGGCTGTGAGGTTTCGAAATATGGGTTGTATTTATGAAAGTTTTTATAATTTCTGTAACGACAAGTGTTTCCATTTAGTGAAATAGATTTCGGATAACTTTATCGAAAATTGGTATGCTTTGGTATATATATATATATATATATATATATATATATATATATATATATATATATATATATATATATATAATAAAAAATAAAGTTTTCCAATAGCTTCAAAAAAAATAAATAAATAAAAACGAGCTGATGTGTGCGTCACATGACTTCCTTTTATTCCAATTTAATGTCATTTCCCCGTTATTGGCAATTTTAATGTGATTCAATAGTTTACTCTCTAAATATCACCAATAGTGGCCAAATTGAAATCAGATTTCAAAAAAAAATCGCCAAATTTTTCGCCGAGTTGGCGACAAAAAGTGGCGAAAAAAACACTGGCGATAAATCGCCAAGTGTTCACCAAGTTATAATACCTCTTGAGTTTACATCGATATTAAAAATGATTTCCCCCCAAAAAGGGGCAAAAGACCACTTTAAAAAAACCCTAATGTAACCAAAAGGAGACGTGCACAACTAGACTTCACTATGAGTCTACGTACCAAATTTGAACTTTCTTGGGCATACCGTTCTTGAGTTATGCGACATAAATACGCACATACGTACATACAGACGTCACGAGAAAACTCGTTGTAGCTAGCTCGGGAATTGTCATTATGGATATTTTGCGTGTCTATGTGTTCTCGGGCACTTATTCACGTGTGGTCACGTCGAAAAAAAAAAAAAAAAACCTCAATATTCATTCGAGGGTGAGTAAAATGGAAATTAAGATCGATTTTTTAGTGAAATTTTTTTCGTGAATACAATACTTCCTTTTTTGTAAAAGGAAGTAAAAAGGGAAATAAATTTAACAATAAGCAAACAGGTTAGGTTTTACATTATTACTTATGAGAAGAAAAGAGGGGGGTCTGAGCACTTGAAAAGCTAGCAACTTCAGTAAAAAAGTGTGCTGATGAAAACATGTGCATGTACAATATAAAACAAATGCAAAAACTTTAATATTACACAAATGTTGCACAGTTTCTCTAACTACGGATGATTCACATTAAAAGAAAAAAAACTCGGGCATGATTTTATCAATATTATTATGTATATTGTCTACACCAGGTTTTCCCAAACTTACCGATGCGGCACCCCTTAAAGAATTCGCATTTTCTTATGGCACTCTAGCCTATCTCTCTTATATACAAATGCATCGATAAGATGGACATTTCGCGGCACCCCTGGTCTATTCCTGCGGCACCAGGTTTGAGAACCCCTGATGTATACTATTAAAGATATTGCGCGTGTGTATATGTGTATCTAAGTGTTTTTTTTTTTTTTTTTGTAATCCTATATCATCCGGACTGTTAGGTCTACCAGGTGAATTCTGGCATCGTCGGTTACTGGACATTTAGGGTAACAACCTCTTGCCCTTAAATAAGGCTATTCTTTCAAGGGGGTAAATTTGACACTGGTTTTTCTTAAAGGAAAAACCTCCAAATTTTTTTATTTTTCAGGAAAGAATCGTATTTTCGGAGTAGACAAATTAAATGTAAGAATTTCCGAGAAAAACGACGGCTAAGTTTTTGAAAAGTTCTTTTACTGTGCATTTTCTTAAAAACACACAAAGTTTAAGATCTAAAGATACAATTTAATGTTTTGCGAGGTTTTCAAGCACTTGAAAATAACTTTAATTTCAAGGAGTTTTCTAGGTTTTTTGAACTCTTTTAAACTTCGTACTTAAACGAGCATTACGTTAAAATACATAAAATTCATTTTAAAACAATAATTCATAAATTCATAAATTTCCTTTTTTTTTTAGGAAAAAAGGCCATTTAAAAAGGGTCTTCGTGACATATAAAACTATTTAAAGCGATGGAGGAAATTCTGAAGTCAGAATTCTAATAATGCTACAAAAGCTACTCAGCTTCTTTCAATGCATTAAATTCAGACAGATTAAAACCACAGTTTTTGACTAATGTGGCAAAGGTCTTTATCCAAAAATATTGATGCTTCAGAACCCGTCAACTTGGGGTGATAAGAATCATGTTGAAGGGGAGCCGTTTAGTAGTTTAAATATATAGATGGTTATCTCTTTTTATCTCAAAATATTTTCCGTTCAAATTTATTAAATTCTTTGTTTTGCATTTTTTTTTAATAATACGCGGACATTGTGTGTGATTTTTATTGTAGATAGTAATTTATAAAAAATTTTAATAACATTTTATCAAGGAAAGTTGAGTTAGTGACGATTCCGTCGTCTACTGCTTCATTTGGTTTAAGGAAAATGAAGCTAGTAAGATAAACAAGAGAAGAGCTTATTGGCGACTAGTTAACGATCTGAATTTTCAAGTCTAAACTCTTCTATTTATAAAAAGGTCACCCCTACAACATATCTTCACAAAACACCTGCATTTCCCCCTTTTTTTTCCCCTATCGACCAATGAATTCCTCGAACCAATGAAATACGAGCATTCCATTTAACCTCTTAAATTGACTTACTCACCCACGGGAAAATAAAAGGGTTTAATCTTAATTACCTAACACTATTGCCGATTATTGAGTTGTGAAGAAATGAAAAGGGGGCCCGTGTGTGTGTGTGTGAAACGAGTGCAAGCACTGATACCACTGGTCTCTTGTTCTATATTCATGAGTTAACATTCATTTGAAAAATTATTTTTTTATGTTTGAATAGAAATTTTAACACTATATTATTTAGTTAGTTCCTTTTTTGGTTGCAAAATCAAAGAGTAGAGTAACTATAGCATATGTTTTAGGGAAAAAATGTACAACTCATTTTAGTATTCATAACGTCCTCAGAGCAGGTCAATATCATCATTAATTTTGATATCAACTCAGGATTTCATCATCGGACGCTGAATATGCAATTGTATGGCCAAAATTATCTTGGCATTTTCAATAAACAACATTTATCAAATTTCTACAAAAATACTTGATTTTACTCTCTGTAACTTTGGCAAGGTAAAAGGCACTGTTAATTTCTAGTTGAGGGCACCCATTCAGCGATGGACAGGTTTGTCTTGTATTGTTAATATCAAGTTTGTAATCGATATTTTAGAAGCACCATTGGTGGATTCTCAAAACAGTATCGTTCAAGAACACCTCCACCATATTTTTTCTTTCAAACATAACTTTTTATTCAGTGTGATTTAATGATGTTAATGCTTTTCAGTCATCAATAGTCAATTTTCTCTGCAATTACGTTTTTAAAAGGTTTCTTTCAATAGGACTAAAGATTGCTGTTTTATTTATTTAGTTTGTATCTGGTCGCAGTTTTTTCTTTCATTACATCGTACCATTTTTTAAGTACGCATTAATATTGCTGCGTAATATTTGACGTTAAACGGGTCAGGTTGTAGTGGATATCACCAAAACAAAATCACGCAAAAAATTTAAAGTATTATATTGTTCAATGACATTTGCTTGATTTTCTTTTTTCATTTTGTATATTCAAAAGACTTAAGTTTGATGTACTTTTTAAAAAAAATGCTAGTTTACCAAAAGGAAATGGGGGAAATAGGAGTTAAGAGGGGGAGAAAAGAGCTAAAATGAGAAGAAAAGTTTAAATGCATCTTGTTAATTTTACACTGCCGGATTACACTTTAATACTTTTAAAATTTTAAAATTGAGGTTTGAATTACTTCGATATGTTAGCTTTTAAAAAATCTGCAAAAATTAGCCCGCATTCTAATACACTTTATTAAAAAAAAACTGCCTTTGTGCTTCGTCTTCCGTCAAAGTAAAATTAAATTATTGGTTTAAGGTTTGAGTTTACTCTTTTCTCAGTTGTGTCACTAAGAAAATCCTTAAGCCATGTTTTGGCTTTCATATGACGTTGATTCTTAGGCAATATATTGAATTCAGTACTTAAAAAATCCGTTCTGATTCCGTCTGTTCTTGCTTTAAAAAAATTAAAACATTTGAAAAGAAACAAAATATTCAACTTCTTTTTACATGAAGGATTTAACTTCTTCAGATGAAGTTTTGTTTTACAGCCGTAACATTACAGTCATCTTCATCGTTTACTACTTCGGATCTTAATTTTTTGTCCATGCTTGCTTTGACTATTTTGTTCTAAGGTATCACCGAAAAATGAAAATGTAACTTTCTTTAAACTGAAGTTCCTCAGAGAATATTATTTCAGAAAGTGCAACGTCTTAACTAATTTTTCCATTTTCATAAATTCATACATTTTTCAATGTCATGCTTGGATTATAAAATAATGTACTGTTTCAAAAGTAAAAGCTTTTTGAAACTGTTTTCTTTCCCATCAAGAGGTAATTTTTTAACATATTTCAGTCAAAAAAATCTTAGCTTCAAGTTTTCATCGTTGATAATTGTGTGGTTCAAGTTAAGAATTTCTCTTTTACTTTTGATGTACTTATTTTTCTCAACGTGTTATCTACTCTAGAACCAGGCGAATATTTAATTATAACGACTGATAGTCTAAAAGTAGAGTACATATTGAGAAATTTGAGATTTAATTTGGTGCATCTCTTTGTAAGTAAAATACACAATACCACATAATAAAAGTAGTGTGCTTTTAAAACTTTTTGCTTAAATTCACATTTTTCAGCTGTTGAAATTTTATGGCTTAACGAGATTGATTTGCTGTTATATGAGATGGTTCTTTTGTTAATCTTATGACAAAATAATAGAAACCATAAACTTGTTGCGAAGGGAAAGTCTTTTTTCAGATTATCCGCATTTTCTCTTAAACCAGATTTTCTTTTCGTGGTCTCAGAATTAGAATGCTTCGTCAGAGGTTTTCCGCTTTTCGTTTTCATCATCGACCACACATAGGCTGATTCATATATTTTATCACTGGTTTGTGTTAAAATTGCATATGGTTTAAGTTATTTTGTGCTGGGTCATTCCATGTCAGACAATCAATGAGTTTTAATCCATGAAAACAGATATATATACTTTTTTAATTTTGTCCATTATTGGCTTTTATTTTTTGTAAATGTTTTTTAAATTTTAGCAATTTACCTTGTTCAAATAAATTCTTGTTTCCTAAATTTTTAAAACAGCTCTGTAGCTTAGAATCTTGTAATAAATTTAGATTATTTATTCAAGAAAAATTTCATCAGACTTCAGCTGAGGATTTCATTAAGACCAGATTTTTCCGCCCATGGTCATACGAATTCACTCTCTTCACATTTTCACCACGTCAGGATGATCAACTGTACTAATTGACTTCCAGTTTGGAATGCCTAATAAAAAACGGAATAAGTCGACTTCTTCGACAAAACAATGAAAAATGTTGACTTGTTAGTATATTTTTTGCTGAAAGCGGTGACTGGTCTTCTTTTTTATGATACCTTAAGTATGAAATTTGATAAAATATTCAGAAGTTTATGGCGTTGTCTGAAGAAAAAAACCTTTTTTTAGAAATAACAAATATGATGCTGATTTCAGCTTATTTTCGTGATTTACTAGAATAATTGTTTTTCTTTTTTGAAGACATTTATTTAAGAAAGAGATCTACCGAGATATCAGATTTTGAAGTTAAACGAATGTCTAATGCAGCTCTCTAAATCTTTCATTGTTTTAATATTTGCTGCACCTATTTTTGCTCATCCGTTAAATTTTGGAAAAATCCATACCTTCCTTAGTCGTGCGCGTTGTAGAAAAATATTTTTTGCTATGGTTTGACTTAAAAAAATCTGGAAAATACAAAGCATGAGTAAATGACAGAGAACACAAATTTTTGGGATGGCATTCTGTTGTGATATGAATTCTTTTCAAGTGCTGTTGCAATACTTCATTGGTTATAAAATTGGTAAATTGCAATGCTACATTTAAATTTGTTCCGCTTTGTTTAATAACCATTGATCCCTTTTCTATCTTTGAAGAATTCTTACTTTATAACATAAGGAAAGCTGAAACACCAGTCGGCACAAATATAGCGACTGGTACAATTTCAACTTGCCAAAAGTTATATAGCACAACTATTTCTTGTTCAAAATTCTTTTTTAAATTCTACTTCAGTTTTTATTTCTATTCATCTTGAAGTGTTGACTTTTCTTCTTGTGACATAATTTCCGTATATTTTTTTTTCTAAATGTGGTATCCAATTTTCTGTTTACATTTCGTTACACTATAATGATGTTAACGTATTACACCTAATCGACTAAAAAAATCGTTCAATTGTTGCTTTTTCTTTTGCACCTCGTCGTGCTTTATTACACAGTAATGAATGATGTTTTCTTATACAATTCATAATGCAAAAGTTATTATTTTCTTTTTTAGGAACTTCTTTTACTCCGAAATTCTAACTATATGGGCGGCTTGAAGGTAATAGCGCATGATTTAAAAAAGTGTTTGCTATGGCTTCACAACATATGACTTAATTCGAGTAACATCTCACAAATGCTATAAATCTTGAGCAGCAGATTAATACAAAAAAATTTTAAGGATATAATTATGTTGGGATGTTAATCGAGTTTCTCTTTTATAGTGCAGATGCTTTGTTTATTATACTGCACTTAAATTTGTACAGCTTTGTTTATAGGCCACTGACCCTATTTTTTTCTGAATATTTTTTCAGATTATAAGATTAAACATTTTGTGAACATAATAGTAAGATTTTAAAACCATTCTTTCTGTCCGTGGTCTCAGAATTAGAATACTTCATCAGAAGTTTTTCAGCTTTTCATCATCGACCACGCGTAGGCTAATTCGTTTATTTTCTCTTCAGGTTGTGTTAAAATTGAATGTAGAATATATTATTACGTGCAGAATATATTATTACGTTCCATGTGCAGATAAGCAACGAGTGTTGATCTATGAAAACTTATTCATCATTTTTCAAGTCGTTCAAATGAACGATTTAAATGATCGGATCAAAAGAATTAACCAACCTCTGAAGAACGGATCATTAAAAAGAACGACATTGCCCACCTCTAATAGATATGTGCTTACCTGAACGTGTCTCCTTTCTTCTTTTGACGAGTGCATAATTTACAACATGATTCGTGATACTGCTCAAGGTCATTAAGTTGTTTTTAGTATTAGGTTATTTCTAACCTTTGCCACAATTTTTAAACAATGTGTTTTCCACAGGGCGTCAAGTTGGAGATAGTTCATTTTTAGTATACGTTCCGAATTTGTTCGTTCCAAATAAGTTCTTTTTGTAACACATATGAACAAAAAAAAAAGGCGCCCTAGCATCAAAATGGGCCAAGACAGAGTGGAAGGAATGAATCCCTGGAAGTAGCTAATAGTTTTTTTGCATGATTAAAAGAAAAATTTTGTGTTTGATATTGTTTTTTCTTTACTTTTGTTTTTTTAGAAAAGAAAACCTGCACATGGAGTAAAGAATTAAAACTTTATAAACGTTCTGAATATAGAAGTTATTTGACATAATAATATGTATTTATTCTCTAGAAATTGCAGCGTTATTGAAGAAAAATGTAATCTTGTAAATAATTTTACTAAATGTCTACGACTGATTGTACTTAAGGCATTTGAGTCAACCTTAGAAAGTGTCCAAATGAAGGACAATTTTGTGCAGCCTTTTCATTTATTCATTGATACAAGATAAGAGTTTGGGAGCAATGAAATTTTAAATTTGAAAAATCCCTATAGCTAAGGGCCACCTTAATATAGATACATTCATATCTCAAAGTGGCACCCTCCTTTCTCTTACGGGAGCGTACTTACCAGGGAACCACACGACTTCAGTAGTCATGAAAAAAGTTCAAAATGGTCGCATTCGAAAGAGCATATTTAGACATTTTTTTGAACCATGGACTGTGAATAGAAAGTTTTATCCAGAGGAACGACAACTTTACAATGAAATTAAACCTAAATTTTAAACTTCCATTCGGGATAATTATACATTTCAGAATATTACTGTATTTTAAGTATGTGGAATGTTAACTCTTATTAATGAAATATGCTGTATTTCTTAATAATCTGAGTAAATTATAATGAATAAGTAAAAAAACAGGGTTATTTGAACTCATACAGTATTTAGATAATGAAATGGAGAGTCCTTGATGTTGAAATAAAATGGCCATGGATTATAGTATCAGATTTTTTTTTTTTTTTTTTTTTTGAAGTTGCTATCAATACATGAATTTTTATTGTAAGACCACTGTGAGGAAAAATATTTAACTTTTATATTTAAAATTGAAAGAAAAATTAAACTCTTAAATGAAAATAACGGATAGTAAGTTGTAAATAATTTTTCAATAATTTTGAAGTGTAATATGCATTTCAAAAATATCGATATTGGAAAGTACATCATGGATAAATGAAAATATATATTTTTATTCTTAAAAACTATTAATATAGTTGACGTTCGTTATAACAACCCCTGTAGTCCGAACAGAACCTGTCACTACAGCTAAAAGTGGCTATAACGTAAATGCACAACATATTGCATATTATTTATTCATTTTAAAATACTGGAATACTTTTACAAGTTTTCTTTCAAACAAACTACAATCACTTATTCATTTCCAGATTAGTGCACCACAAGACTTTGGCATGATACAATATGCCTGGTACATGTTTGAGTTACTACGAACTCGGCCATATCCATTTGAAACACCTTTGCAATTTATCTTTTCGAAGGAAAAGTCACCGCTGCAATATCTGTACAAGATTTAAATTGATGAAATTTTCCTGGTGCCACAATTTTCTATCTTTTAAGCATTATTTTGTTCAGTATCATATTTGTCAGAATCAGTAGCGTATTTTTTCTCCTTTCTACAGGCTTCTCTAATTTTTATTCTCTTTTTCTCTTATTTGTATCTCATTAACCTGCTAATTACAATTTCTCAATAAGAAGATTTTTAATTAATATTGCCTAACGTAAACAAATTAATATTGCAAATAACCTAAAAGAAATACTCATAATTAATACTTATAAGAACAATGATAAGAAATTACTTAAAATATATTTCATCAATAACATTGTAGTTACTTACGCATTACATTGTAGTTGTGTACACTTAAAGTACTAAAGTAAAATCTACTTAAAATCCACTAAAATGGCAAGATATACTTTTATCCAGCTCGTCTCTTCAAAATTTTACTCGGGAAACTGCCGTGGGAAGTTAAAAGCGCAGTATCAGTAGAAATGAGTTTTTGAGATATTTGAAGAACCGCGTTTTGGATTCCATAAAGAGAAACGTTAGAATATAACGTTCTTTTCGTGCTTAATTCTCCGCGAAATCCAAATAAGCAAGCTTGTACCCTGAAGCTGAATCATAAAAGGTGACAAAAAAAAAGTTTTTTATTAATTCATATTGGCTAACGTAAACAAATAAGTTTTGCACATAGCCTAAAAGAAATGCTCATAATCAATACTTATAACAACAGTAATAAGAAATTACTTAAAATATATTAGATCAATAACATTGTTATTAACACTTAAAGTACTAAAGTAAAATCTACTTAAAATGCAGTAAAATGCAGATATACTTTTATCGAGCCCGTCTCTGCATAATTTTACTGGGGAAAGGGTCAACTCTGCCGTGGGAAGTTAAAAGTGCAGTATCAGCAGAAATGAATTTTTGAGATATTTGAAGAACCGCGTTTCGGATTCTATAAAGAAAAACGTTAGAATATAACGTTCTTTTCGTGCTTAATTCTCAGCGATATCCAAATAAGCAAGCTTGTATCCTAATGCTGAGTCACAAAAGGTGACAAAAAAGCAAAAAAAAATAAACAAAAAATGTTAAATTTGCAGACATTACGCTTTACTTTACAACGGCAAATGCTTATTACACCGAAAAGCAACATAAACATACACATTGCTATAGTTGGAAAAAATGTTTAGTGAAACTCACCCTAGGGTTTAGGGTATTCGCCAAGAGAGAGAGCAAAAAAAAAAAAAAATGTGATATAAAATCTATTTCATAATATTTGCATTGCTTTTACAATTAAAAATATATATATTTTGGTTTCGGAAGACGGCGTTTCCCCGCGTCTCCTCCACTACCATACTACACTTTTGCAAGTACATGCAACTACTTTTTCTTTAAATACCAGGAGAGTCAACTGCCATCTCCTGACCCCCTTAAGGGGTGGGTTTGCTTTTAACACTAATAATAAGATAAAACTTAAGTTTAATCTTGTTTTTAAGTTGTCGTTTATATAGAAAAACTTTCTACTTGATAAGCTTAATAATGATTCTAATCTTTTACGCACACAAGTAAAGCACGGGTGCCTGTTTCCTCCAAGAGCGATAGTGCTAGCTCCCTCCCCTTAATACCTAGAAGGCCTTAAAAACAAAAGGCGCCCACACACGAAAGAAAACCCCTATAAAACACCCCCTAAAAAATTTAATGGAGCAGTCTGTGCCACGACTTCTTCCCAGCCCCCCGGTAGTCACCCCTGAGTACAGAATTCACTTAAAACTTAAAACCCACTCGTCTGGTCAGGGCTGTATTCGCTACCAGTTTGTTTGGAACTCTTAACTTCTTTAAGGTATTTTCCACCTCCAGATCAGTCACTTTCCTATGCCGGGCTGATGTGTGCTAGTAAGCACGAAACTGCGATCCTCGGCTGGAATTGACTGAGCAGGCGGTGTATTTCATGTAGCTTTCATGCACTTTGCCCAAAAATGACCAAAAATGAAAGTGAAATGTCTTGTCAAATGTAGATGTTGAATTCGCGCCGTACATTCCATTTCCGAACGAAACTCGCAAAATTTAGCGACTTAACCTTAAATTTCGGCAAACTTTCAGACCTCATATTTCGATAACAGGGCTACGAGGGCACCTAATTTTTGTGCCACAAACATATTTTACGATGCTCTTCCAAATACTACCAGTTTGGATTTTTTTCGAATTTCCTTGATCGTGTGGTCTCTACATGAACCGTGGTATTACTCCAGTTGGAACTTTAAAAATAGCGACTGAAAGAGTATCAACGAGTTTGTAGCGAAGTATTTCTCTTTCCTTCTCTTCTAGATTTTCTCTAGCTTTTTGTGCCTAGAAACAAACACACATGGGAAAACACATAATGCATGCACAAAAGTGAATTTAACTCATTACATATAGACTTATATATAGGTACGTGCATACCCTCAAAGTGTCACCTTTCTTCTTTAGTCGAGAGCGTACTTCACAACAGGAACCCCGATATTGCACCAGGCGTAACTTCAAAAATAGCGACTGGGTTAATATTGGGCCACTTGTTACAAAATTAAAAGGTCCTTGTCTTGTTCATTCGTCAAATGTTTCTCCAGCTTTTTGTACCTATAAAGACACACATATGGGAAAACAGATAATGTATGAGAATTCAACTTATTACCTTTATACTTACAGAAAGATACCTCCATTCCTAGGGATTCTAAGATGAATTGTTTTTTACTGTTATAACGAAATTTCAAGTATTGTAATCTACTAATTTATTTTTGTACTTTCAATTCAAAACGTATGTAAAGAAATTATTACTTGATCATTTAATATGTCTGGGTAATTTAAACCATTCAAAAGATAAAGTATAAGTCTATTTACAATTAAAATGGAGTACACGTTCAAGAAAGTTAGATGAAAGCGTAATTTTGCTAATGCGTAAACTTTCAATCAATTTCTCTGTTAGCAATCCGAAAATTTTGGTGTAATATTACGCAGACATTGGTGAAACGTTACACTATAGTTACATTAGCATGGTGTAACCTTCCTTAAGCAATGTGTAACTTTACACTAGTTATATTAGTTAAGTTACTCCAGAGCAGTATAGGCAGCTAAGCTGTCACAGATTTTTTAGAGTAAGGTTACGCAAAAATTTTTACAGTGCTGCCCTGCATGCACTTGACTAGCCGTAAAATGCATTTAAAATACAAGTAAACGTAATATCAAACACATAAATTCTTCTTCTTCTTCATCAGCACAACAGCCTGGTGCAGGCCAAGGCTTTCTCCGTCTGCTTCCTCCAGGCGGTACGGCACGTTGCCAGGTTTCTCCACCTGTTCACTCCCAAAATTTTTAGGTCCTTCTCAGCACTATCCAGCCACCTTGTTCCTGGTCTTCCCCTTTTCCTTGTACCCTCAATCTTCGAAAAAGTTAGCAAATTTTACGCAAACATTTTTACAGTGCTGCCCTGCATGCACTTGACTAACCGTAAAATGCATCTAAAATACAAGTAAACGTAATATCAAACACATAAATACTGCACCGAATATTAGTACGTCTCAATTAATATTTTAAATTCTAGTTTAAAAAAAATTTGTCATTTAATAATGACACAAATAATTTTTGACCTACTACAAAATATTACAATATGAGTGCAAAATTGCTTGCATTATCATATTCTTTGATTTTCAAAGGTAATTTTTTATTGACTGGAATAGACTACATACTTGACATATTCCTAGGTAGGTGGTGCTAAAAGCAGAGTAAATATTTCACCATATTCACCATTCATGCTCCACATTCCCCTACTTACACTTTCGAAAAAAAAACAGTAACCCCTCGTTATATCGCGCTTTTGAGAGACAACAAAAAGAGCTATTTATCCAAAAAACGCGATACAACCGAGGTCATATAAAGCAACGATGTACAAATTAATGACGTAAGCACCAACAAAAAGATTAGGGTGATTCGCCAGTAGTTGACCATTTAGTGGAAATTTGTACAAGTTCTATTTAATTTTACAACAAAAAAACGGGAAAAAATGAAATTTTCTACATGTCTATTAAATTATCAGGATCAAAGATTACTAATCATTTTTTCTGTTTTACTTACAATTTTTTCAAGTTATTTCGAATAGAATAAAAAAAGGAGATTTCGCCAGTAGTTGACCACTCAACTCCAAGTAGTTGACCAGCGTGTGCCAGTAGTTGATCACTTTTTGAACGCTGTAAAATCTGAAATCTGCACTGTTAAAATCGGATTTACTGCAGAGTCACATCGTCCTCAGAACACCGCAGTTTCATATATTCCAATATCTGCAAGTGGTTTTCATCATGAGACGATGAATATACCTTTATCCATAATGTGAAGAAGAAATTATTTTTTTCTCTAGCAAAATTACTATAAAAACTCATCATAATATCTTTGTTTCTAAAAAACAATTGAGAAGCAAAGAATTTGATAATAACTAAAAGACGTATTACGAAATGCGTAAAGTCGATCGCATAGCTCTAACATAAGGTGTAAAGAAAAAGGAGTTACATGCAACCATCTAACTTTACACTTTTTTCTAGTCTTCAAAACTAGTATCACTTGCGTTAAAAACACACATGCACATATATTTCATTATCATTTTAGTTATTGGAGATAATGGTTATTTAAAACAATGACCTGTATCACCAAAAACTGAATTCATTTATTATTTTTTGCAATAGAAAGCAAAATAGGTTAAAAAAAAATACAAAAATAAAACACAGATTACATAATAAAAACTATAATGTCACTGAAATAACTTTTTGAATCAGGATATTTTCGGACCGATTCAGCGGGAAATTGAAGTTATGTGAGGCATAATTAAAGGTCACAAAGCTGTTTCGAAAACCATAACGTACTGAAACTTCTTCTACTTCTCAAAAGCGAACATAAGAACATGACATTTATTGTAAGAAGAAACCAATTTAATCTTTGGTTGTTTGTCACTGCTATTTTTAAAAATATTTAAACTTGCTAACAATCTATTTCTAATATGATTGGTACTACTCACCGCATTAACACTTTTCAATTGAGTAGATAGAACTTTAGAAATTATATAGAAAAGGATATTATACAAAAAAAAAAATGCATGTTAGTAAAAAAGTTTAAAGACTCAGTTTTGTGTTAATTAACACCCTCAGAACGAGACAGTATTATTATCATTAATTTTGATATCAGATTTGTTTTTTCATCAGTGGGTGTTCCAGTTATATTTTTACTGATGCTTACAATTGTAAAGATATTTCGCTTTGAAATAGAAGATCAAAAAAAAAAAAAAGAAAAAAAAGAAAACACTTTATCAGGACCTTACAACTGACCTATTTGCATGACTTTTCATTAGTATGGTTAAACTTGTTGAAATCAAAGTAATTTGACATAGTTTGGATTATGCAACATTTTCATTTATACGTAGTTTCATGTTAGTTCATTGAAAGATGTCTAAAGGATGTTTTACTGCATTATTTTGTCTAAAATTTTATCTGAACTAATGATTGAACGTAAAACATAGTCAAAAAATTCAGTTTTAAGAATTAAGACGTGATTAGATAAGCAATACCGAACTGCCTTACCCGCTCCGTACATATCGAAAGTCATAATGACTCAATCTGATCAGCTAAGAGTCGACTGAGGAAGTTTAAGACTTAACCATTTCAGAGTAGCAGCACTAGATGCAAGTCCCCCAAACCATGGCTCTAGTACTCCTGGGGGTGGCTTCCCCTCATTTTTGTATAGAGCAGAAGAAAATCAGGAAAACTGTCCGAGTGGAACCGGATGAGGGTTTGACAAAGTCCAGGCATAAAATCAATAATTCCTCCTTACTTCTGAAAGCAACGACTGCCGTGCCAGGATTCTAATTTACGGACCTTGAGGTATGGAGTTAAATGAGTAGACAGAATAATGCCCCTGGCGAAACTTTAAAAATAGCGCCTATAAAACATTGGGTCATTTGCAACATGGTTTGCTTCTAAATCTTCCAAATCCTATTCCTCTAGCTTTTTGTGCCAAGACACACACACACACACACTGTGCGTCAAAACGTTGTTGATCACCATTTACTTTTCTCCACAAAATTATTTATTTATTTGTCATTTTTGATGTTTATCAATGCCTGCAACATAACATAGATTAACGGTCTCTGTTTCATTTATGTTGCAATGCTTCAGTTGCAATTTTTTCCTTGTTCATGGCATATATTAATATTAATAATTTTACCTTAAACTTAGAACTGTGTTTTGCCTTATTGTTACGCATTACTTGAAATAAATAACTCGTTTACTTGTGAAAAAACATTTCTAATCAGATATTAGATTATGTACACATATTTTAGCCTTCATTTATATCTAAAGCATTCAGATACTTTTATTTGAGGAAATATGTTGCACGTAATTAGCATTAAACGAAAAGGTCTTATACTTGGATATATATTTGAATAATTGAGATATTACTGTAATCTCCGTGGTTTTAATTTACAATAAACTACACCGCGTAGTTGAACCTGCTATTATAATGTTGCCTTTGTATTTAAAAGTAAACTACTCCTATGATTGTAAGTAAATTGCCGTAAAAGTTATCAAGTCAAATTTAAAACTGCAGTCATGATCAAATATAAACCAGCAGCCATGAAAGCTTTTGCTTTAAGTTTAGGATCAGAAAATATGTGCAAATCAGATATTTAGCAGCAAAATAATAAACCAAAAACTGTAGAAAATTTTTATCAAAGTATTTTTTGAGAGAGATAGAAAAGGGGAATTAGAAGTGCGAAGTTCTAAGTTGAATCCAAATGGTGTAAGCATTAATTGTCCATATAAACGAACTAGTTACAAAAGAAACTTTATCCTACCTAATAAGAGTTGAGACAAAAATTTCCTATCGTTCGTTCTACCCCTGCACCACCATCACCTCCAAAAAACAGAAAACAAATAAAAGCAGAAGAGCTGGACCATCTTCTCTAATTAACTTTTCCTCATATGAAAAAAGAGTAAGAGCATCAACTGAAAGAAATGTTAAAAAAAGGAACCACATTGAAATCTCTTCCATGGTTTACACCTGCTAATACATATTGACCGACTATTTCGTATTTGAAATTTAGTTCTCAGTCAAAATTCATACGTATTAAAATGGGTATTAAATAACAAAGCTATGTTTTGATCAAAATGTTACGGCACATTTTGCAAAAAGATAGAGACTTTATTCACAATCCGAATCATTTTAATCCGAAAAAAATCTGTAGAAATGTTATAGAAAAAATGTAGGCAGTGTAAAAATGGCTTTAAAGTGTTTAGTGAAAATTTTGCATTAAAAGCTAAAAATAATAAAAATTCTGCAAATGCTCCAAACTTCACCAATCGATCGAGGGCTTAAATATCTTTCAGTATCAAAATATTTTTTATTCATGAGCAATGAAGGCAAACATTTTCACTACAAGCGATTAAAAACATTATCCGTAAAAAATTTAAAAATAATTAATAAATGTTTATTTTTACATATTTGGCTGAATCTTCAAAAGGGTTGGCGTGGAGGCTAAATATATTTCGATTACGAAAAATTTTTTCACACGGACATTTGATGCAAATACAGAATTTTTCCCGTAATAACATAGGACATTTTTGAAAATATTTTTTAAACGTCACTTTTTACATATTTGACGAAACTTCAGCGACTTGGAGGGGGATCTTAATATATTTCTATTTTCAAAACTGTTTTATACGAACATTTGATGTTGATGCATAACTTTTCCCACCACAAGAGATTTCTGTTTTAAAAGCAAGTTAAAATCGAAAAATCCTAATACAGAGTCGTCCGGAAGTGGGTGTTCTCCTCCTGTTCCCCCGAATTAATTTTTAATATTATTTTAGTTACAATTAAGTGTTCTTGTACACAAAGTTTACCTTGAAGTCTTAAGAATCATCAGCATCAGCTTTAACGTCATCCATATCGTAACGCAGCTCAAATCTGCGCCATGTTGCCGCAGATGTTTTGCAGAGATACTCCGGAGTAATGAGTATGAAGGCTTGGCATAGTTAAACATCACATTAGAAACAGTTTTCATAGTATGCTGAAAAAGTAATGCCGACTAAAACATTTAATATAAAAATATGAAAAAAATAGCATGCAAAAAACAATTACTAATTTGGTAATTATTAATAGCTGTCGTGTCGTATACGTAGGGAAAGAGTACAGAGAGACACGAAACTTCAATTATATTTTTTGTTATTAAAAAATACAGAAATTAAATTATTCTAAATGATACAACATTTGTCACTGTGATAAGCATAGTAAGATAAAAATATAAAGTGTCTACACACAAAACAAAACTATATGCAAGTTTGAAAAACAATATACAGTGAATGGGCAATTTTTTTTTTATACAATGCCTTTTGCTTTCAATTATGTATAGCAAAAAGTGAACTTCTTTCATTGAATTTTTTAACTTTGTAGGACTTTGTTTTGATACCAGGGACTCCTCTTTTCTGAAGAATTCAAGCTTTGCGACATAAGGCAAGCTGAAAAACCAGTAGGAACAATTATAACAACTGGTCATTCAATATGCCAAATATCAGAAAGCTTCCATTCGGAATCAATGTTCATATATTTTCCGATTCAGTTTTCCTCTTGTTCAGATGCCATTGACATAGACCATACTATCTACAGAGTGTAAACTCTAGTTCTGTCGTTCATTTTTATGGGCAACGATTTTTTTTCGTAACCCAATATTACTGATGAACCTGTAGATTCCTGGTTCATTTTGTATGCTCTAGTTTATTTTCATAAATAGCTTAAGAATATGCTAAATATTATTACTTGATTAGCAACCACATTATTCTATTCAGCGGCGTTTTCATTATTTTCTCCGCTGGCAGACGAACCTTTTCTAACATAGGTAGTCGGCATTTTCAGAAAACAGAAAAATGTTAACTACTAGTGATTTAAGTCCAGTTTAATTGAAAGCTAAACTAGAGGAAGTGTGCGGTCCATATCCCCTGTTTATATGTGGTGCCGCTCTCTTGACTGCCTCGGCGGAGGTCAAAGTCATTCCACGTTTAAGCTGCAGCTATTACTTACCAGTTTTTACGTTATTTACAAGATTTAGATAATTTGAACTTTGCTGAGCTATCATTCTAAAACCTCTTAAAATATGTGATTTTTTTTTCGCAAATAACTTCGTCCGTAAGCGGACGTACTTCATGTTTTCTTTACACACAGTTTATCTTGCAGTCTTAAAAAATATCAATATCGACATGAACGTCATCCACGTCTTAACACTGTTCAATAGGAATGTTTCTTCACTTGAAAGTACTACTTTTAGTTATTAAAATTGGAAGAATATGCAAAAAAAAAAAATAAATTTTATTTTCCCAACTTTTATTTTTTAATTACTTTTTTTAAATGTCTGTTTTTGAACCAAAATGTTTAAACTTGCGATTTTTCTGTTAAGATACCCTCCTTTTAATGTTTTCACCTTGAAATAGCGGAACGATAATTTTTAGTTAAATAAAAATTTAGTTAAATAATTCACCGAAGTTTGGCAATATCCAGAAATTTTATTCTGCTAACCCTTAGCGATTTGCTCACTTGTGACGACAACAGCAAAAATGAAAATAACGTCTGAATGTCGTTCAAGATTGTTCTTATAAGAAAGGAAATAAGTCAAAATTAAAAAAGAAAAACTTACCCCATGTTTTTTCACATGATTTTTCAGATTTTTTTTTTTTTTTTGAAAAATGGGAAAGACCCCAATTTTGCTCTATGTTCTCGAAGATGTTTTACGGAGATACTTCGGAGCAATAAATGTGAAGACGTGTTCCACAGCTGCCCGAAATTCTTTATATTTTCGTAGCTTAAGTTTAACATAACATCAAAACATTTTCCACGGGATACTAAAATAAAACTGTCAACAAAAATGGTTAATTTAAATATAATGCTTACGATGTAAATAACTTTTAAAAAATCAGCATGCCAGAAAAATAGTAAATTTGGTTATTATTACTTGCGCTTTGTAGACTTCATTTTACCCTCCCTGATTCCATATAATAGATTTTGTGTACTCATTTTTTACGCTAATATAAAATAAAATTCATTTTAAAACTAGTAAGTACGCGCGAAATATGAATAAAACTTTAGTAAAACACGCGTCAATGCAAAGAAAGTTTCAAGCACATAGTCCGCATTTCCTGCTAAAGGTTTTAAAAACCAAATACTCCTTCCGTGGTCTAAGAACGCTTTTGCATATATTTTCAGTTTTTTTGTATCATCGCAGCGGATAAAGTAATAGGTTTAATTTTACTGATGTTCAGTTTAAAATTTGATGTAAACTCGATTGTTATATTTTTGAAGCTTTCTATTTTCAGAATTTCCTTCATATTTTTTGACATAATATAAAGTTTTTAATGCCAAGTTTTCTTTTTGTGGTCTCAGAATTAGAATGCTTCAGCAGTTTTCAGCTTTTCTCTTTCCTCATCGACCACACATGGACTATATTAATTTTTTTTTCACACGCTAGTGTTAAAAATGCATGTTAATTAAGTTATTGTGTCCAGGTCCATTCTTGTTGCAAAGAAAAAATTAGTGTTAGTTTATTAAAATAGATTTTTTTTAACTAGACGTAGAAAAAATGTCATGAAACCCTTTTAGATCAGATTGACGACCTTTTGCATATTATTAACTTCTATTTAAAAAAATTTAATATTACACTGAAATTTATCATAATAAATTAATGTCCTGTTCCTTAAATTTTTAAAACAACAGCACTGTTGCTTAGGATATTTTAATGAAATTAGATATTTTTCCCAGAGAAGTTTAGGTTAGATTTCAGCTGGAAAATTCATTAAATCATAATTGTTCTGCCCATGGTAATTTAAGCTCACTAATTTCGCAATAAATCAGTTTTTTCGGCAAAACAAAGAGAAACGTTAATAGGTTTTTTTTGCTGAAAACCGGTTTTTTTTTTTTTAATTATACTTTACGTATGAAGTTTGAAATATTCAGAAGTTTATGGCGTGGAAAAAAAAGAAACATATTTTTAGAAATAATAAATATGATGCTGATTTCAGCTTATTTTCGTATTTTACTACAACCATAGAGTGATTTTTTTGTAATCTTTTAAAGATTTTTATTTAAGAAAGAAATCTACCGAGATGGTCAAATTTTCAAAGAAATCGATTGTCTGATAAAACCTTCTAAATCTTGAGCAGATTTAATGATTGATGCCCCTATTTTTACTCACCTGTTAAGTTGAACTTCAAGTTACTAAATCATCATACATTTCGAAGTAGAGAGTGTTGAAGAAAAATTATTTTTGCTATGGTTTGACGTTATGTGACTCAAGAATATCTTGAAAATTACAAAATTTGAGTAGATTACAAAGTACACCAATTTTTAAGATGGCATTCTGTTGAGATAGGAATTCTTTTCAAATGCTTTTACATTGCTTTATTGGTTATAATGAAGTTAAATTATTGTTTCCACCACTAATCATAGTTGAACAGTTAATTCATAGCGTAATAAAAGCTAAAACACCAGTCAGCACTAATATAGCGACTCATGACAGCTATGAAATTCATTCTGAGAGGTAATGAACGTTTGAAGTAAAAACCATTCTTGTGCTAGTATCTTAGCCTGTTACTTAAGAACGTCTCTAATTACAAAACTTGAGCTGCAGCTAGATGCAAAGAATTTGAAGTCGATATTACGTTGGGATGTGAATCCAGCGCTTCTTTTTAAGTGTTACGTTTTTCTTTAGATAACTTTGTAGGACTTTGTTTGGATACCAAGGGCTCCTTTTCATTTTCTGCAGAATTCAAGCTTTGCGACATAAGGGAAGCTGAAACACCAGTCGGGTCAAATACAGCGACTGGTTGTTTTCAACATTCCAAATGTCAAAAAGCTTCCAATAGGAATCAATTTTCATGTAATTCCCCATTCAGGTTTTTATCTTGTTCGTATGCCATTAAAATAGATCATAGTCTGTTCAAAGTGTACACCTAATTGACAAAAAAAATCAACAACCAGTTTTTTTCTTCATGTTACATCTCGTGGTAATTGATTTCACAGTAGATAATAATGCATTCTTATAAAATTCCTAATGCAAAAGTAAATTTATCTCGTTATATTTCTCTTACTATGGAATTCTTGCTATATCTGAGCTGGGAAGTGATGAACGTGCGAAGTATAAACAATTTTTGTGTTGGTATCTCAACTTGTTACTTAAGAACGTCTCTAATTACAAAACTTGAGCTGCAGCTAGATGCAAAGAATTTGAAGTCCATATTAAGTTGGGATGTGAATCCAGCGCTTCTTTTTAAGTGTTACGTTTTTCTTTAGATAACTTTGTAGGACTTTGTTTGGATACCAAGGGCTCCTTTTCATTTTCTGCAGAATTCAAGCTTTGCGACATAAGGGAAGCTGAAACACCAGTCGGGTCAAATACAGCGACTGGTTGTTTTCAACATTCCAAATGTCAAAAAGCTTCCATTAGGAATCAATTTTCATGTAATTCCCCATTCAGGTTTTTATCTTGTTCGTATGCCATTAAAATAGATCATAGTCTGTTCAAAGTGTAAACTCTGGTTCTGTTGTTCATTTATATAAGCAACGATTTTCTTTTCGTGGCCCAAGATTGCTGATGAACTTTTAGAGCCCCACTTCAAGTTAAATTCAATCTATATTCTATTATTCGTTAAAGTAGGTTTAGGAAGCTTGATTGGCAGCCTCATTATTCTCATCAGCGGCGCTTTCTTTACCTGCCATGTCAGAGGTATAAGTCATTAAATGTTTAAGCTGCAGCTATTACTTACCAATTTTATGTTATTTACATGTACAAGTCTTAGATAAATTGAACTTTGCTGATCTACAATCCTACAATCCTAGATTTTCTTGAAACTTTTTTTTTTTTTTTTTTTACAAAGTCGTCCGGAAGCAGACGTACTCCATGTTTTTTTTTACACAAACAGTTAATCTTATAGTCTTCAAAAACATAAATTTCGGCCTGAACGTCATCCACGTCTCAACACAGCTCAAGGGGGATGTTTTCTTCAGTCAAAGTATTACGTTTAGTGGCTAAAGTCGGTAGAATGAGCAAAAAAAAAGCATGCACTCAGAAAATACTTTTATTTTCCCATCTTTTTAATTATTTTTTTTAAAGTGTCTTATTTTAAACTTAAATGTTTTATTGTTTGATGTCACAAGTGCTGAAAGCCATCTGAAATCCACTGCGTGGTTGTCTTTTCTGGCAAGATATCGCCTTTTAACGATCTTTTTCACCGCGAGCAGTTTATTAGCGGAACAAATAGTTTGTTACATAAAGTATTTATTTAGCGAGGTTTGGCAGTGTCCTGTTACTCTAGCGATTTTCTCACTTGTGACGTCAGCAACAAAAATGAATGCAACGAATGAATGTCGTTTAAAATTATATTTTTAAGATTAGAAAATAAAAAAATGTAACTTACCCCTTGAATTTATGCTTTTTCAGAAAAAAATATTTTTGGAAAATGGGAAACTACGCAATTCTGCACCAGTTTTCGCGGGATGCTAAAATAGAGCTGTCAATAAAAATTTTAGCTAAAATTAGTTTAGTAATATTCATTTTATTATTATATCAATGCAAATCTCCTACAAAGTAACCAATGTAAATAAAAATCAGGATTTCAGCAAAACAGTAATTTTGGTACTTATTGCTTGTTTTTTTTTTTTTGTAGGACTTCATTTTACCCTCCCTGATCCCATATAATAGATTTTGTATACTCATTTTTTACACTAATATCAAATAAAATTCATTTTAAAACAAGTAACTAAGGCATCTGTTGGTTTGCTGGTTGTTTTTTTGCTTTACCTTTCACATACTTCCTTACATGCATTTAATGAAATATAGTAAATTGAATCTAAAGTTGAAAATTCTCTAATTGTGCGATATCAGTTTGCCACTACAGATTCTAATTTACAATGTTTTTATTTCATTTTAAATCGCGAAAACATTTGAATTTGTACTAATTCCAGTAAGAGACGTTTACTTTGACTCTTGTTCTACTTCTTTTAATTTGAAAAGATGATTTGCTTCAAAATGAAGTAAATGCAGCACCAAATGGTACTTTCTAACTTTACACTGAATGCGGCAAAAAGATACAAGTTGCGAAAGAAAAGTCTTTTCATTATCGAAATTTCATCGGTCAGAATTATAGATTTCTTTAGAAAAGGATACGTGCAAAAAAGAACTAAAAAGTGTATTAGTAACAAAAAATTACAAAACCCAATTTGTTCGTTAACGCCCTCAGAACTCTCTAATATCATCATTTATTTTCATATCAAATTTGGGATTTCGTCACTGGGCGATCCAATAAATTTTTTCACTACTTCTAACATGTGTAAAGATAATCCTCTTTAAAATAGAACATCTGCAACAGCAGATGATTTTTCCATGGTTTAAATTATAAGCAGAAGTAAGAAGCACGTGGTGAAGGTAAAGTTGTTATGTGTAGTAATTGTTCCTCGGTTGATGCTCACGCGTTCTTTAAAAAGTAGATTTATGAACTAATACAACTGAATGTATCAGTAAAAAAAATGTAAAGTAACAACACCCATTTAAAGTTCTTTACCTCTTTAAGAAAGCTCCAGTTTCAACATTTGTTTCAATACTAGATGTAAACTCACGGCTGTGCTCGTGCTATAGGGTTTTTAAAAAATTCTCTTTAAGAGCATGTAAGTTTCCCTTTTCATTCTGAAGTAGAAAAAAAGATTGTTTCATTTATTAAAATGTCCACACATAATTTCATCTAAGCTCCAAGTGTATTACTTGAAGTAATAGTAGTTTTTACGTTAAATTTTTTTTCCTCGGGTAGGCTTTTCATAAAAAGAGACTTATGAACTAATACAAAGGAATGTATCAGTAAAAGAAACGTAGGATAACGAAATTTCTTTTTAAAGTTCATAAACTCCCTCAAAAAGCTCCCATTTCAACGATTATTTCAATACTAGCTGTAAACTCACGGCTGTGCTCCTGCAATAAGGTTTAACAAAGCTCTTTAAGTGTATGTTAATTTCGTTTTCCACTTTGGAATAGAAGAAAAAAGGTTCTGTTTCGTTAGTTAAAATTTACACACGCAATTTCACCTAAGCTCCCGCGTATTGCAGTATATATTGTAAAGCGTTTAAACGCGCAAATCTGAACGAAACTGCCGATAAAATATAGCAAAGAAATAAAAATATTACTAAGTTTATATTTAGAGTTTAAAAGTACGCATTGATACATTTAAAAAAATCAGTAAAAGTAAAAACTACATTTATGCAAGCAAAAAAAAAAAAGCAGGCGATAATATTGAATTAAAGTGAATGAATTTCATTGGATCGTTGAAGGATCTGAATCAAGTGAAAATCCCCCTCCCCCAAGAATAGAGTTAAATTGAAATACTTTGTACAATTAGAACAAAATGAAACTCCGTGATTCCCTTAAAGGAAAAGAAATTTTAATTGAAATATATGATATAGTTACAATAAATGAAAATCAAACCCTGCCCCTAGCAGGGAAGAAATATTTTGAATGAAATACAGACTTCAGTTGCATATCGATGAGCTGTAAACCGCCACGGTTTTTCTTAACGACTTTTTTCTTCACGGTTTTAACTTACTTTTTAGTTGCTTGTCACAGTTCTTTTTAAAAGTATTTACCTTTGCTAACGATTATTTCTAATATGATTAGTTCTACTTACCGCATTATGCTGTTTCTTAAATTCAATTGAAACTGTTTCAGCAAAGCTTTATTAAGGCAGTATAACTAGCTTTCCTCTCATCTTGTGTTATATTCGTTCCTCTTCTTTACTACAGTTACTGCTTCTGTAAGAAGATTTTTAAAAAATATCAAAAAAAAAAAAAATAGTTTTAAATATTTTTTCTATGTTACTGTCATCGTGTCATGCAAGGAACACAATGAAAGTTTATACTAATAGTTTCATTATCAAAGGTTCGCCTTACTAGTAAAATGTTTATTTACTGATGAAATAGTTCTAAAAAATATATTTACAGAATGCATATTTAATATATTAGACTTTTTAAATTTTTTATTCTATCAACTTAAAGATTGCTGCTTATGAATTAATGGTGTCAGGAAAGTACGTACATTGTTTAAGTCGTGCACGATTACAAATCGTATTTCGGTCCACCAATTGTGTGGTTTTTGCGAGTAATTTTTCGGGCTTAGAATTTGAAACAGTAAAAATCAATAAAATAAAAACAAAACACCCAGTGCGTTGAAATAGTTTTATAACCGTACACAGATAAGCCAAATCATAAATTCAAAATTAGAAAAAAGTTTCATAATCGAAACACACATGCAGGGTTTATCCCAAAAGTAATTAGCCTCATTTTTACTTCCTTTTACAAAAAAGGAAGTATTGTATTCGCAAAAAAATTTTCACTCAAAAATCGACCTTAATTTCGATTTTGCTCACCCCCGAATGATTTTTTTTTTGACTCGACCACACGTGGATAAGTGCATAAGAACGTATAGATACGCGAAATATCCATTTTGATGATTCCCGAGTAAGTTACAACGAGTTTTCTCGTGACGTCTGTATGTACGTATGTATGTGCGTATGTATGTTGCATAACTCAAGAACGGTATGTCCTAGAAAGTTGAAATTTGGTGCGAAGACTCCTAGTGAAGTCTAGTTGTGCACCTCCCCTTTTGATTGCATTCGGGTGTTCCTAAGGGGGTCTTTTGCCCCTTTTTGAGGGGAAATCATTGTTAATTTCGATGTAAACTCAAGTGGTGTTACAATTTGAAGGGCACTTGGCGATATATCGCCAGTCTTTTGGTTTTGGCGATTTTTTTAAAAATCTGGTTTCAATTTGGCCACTGTTGGTGATATTGAGAAAGTAAACTATTGAATCACATTAAAATTACCAATAATGGGAAAATGACATTAAATTGGAGTAAAAGGAAGTCATGTGAGGCACAAATGAGCTCGTTTTTTTTTGCCACTCGAATATACCACCTTCGCAATCAGTAGGTTGGAAATAGTGGAGGGGGTTCTAAGCTTTCCAGAGATGTGCCTGGTTCAGTTGCTTACGAACTCTCGGAGCGATGGGGGGTCGTTTTTAGTGAATCTCCGCGCAGAGCCTCGTCTTGATGTGTAGGGTGGAGAGTAGAGATGAGTTCGGGCTCATTTTTGATAGCCCGAGCCCGAAAATTAGTAACCGAGCCCGCGTGATATTGTCTCGGACCAAAATCCGAGCTCGCCCGAGCCCGAAGGAATTTTTCTTGTATCAAAAACCGAGCCTTCTACAGTCTGACATGATCTCTCTGTTAATGAAAAATGTTACGTCAAATGCTCTTCATTAACAGAAGTTTCTAAATATTCATAAAAGGCTTCCCTTCAAGTGCATTACTGTATGACATACTACAATAGTAATGCAAAAAAGCACTATAAATAAGCGTTAATTAATTAATTATTTTTTTTTGGGGGGGAAGGGGAATTTGACATTGATTGAACCGATTTAAATGTTCCTTTCATTTTCTCACAGTAGGAAAATGTTTATTTGCTTTGAATTTGTATCGAGATTGGCGATTGAATATCTGTGCTTGAGCCCGAGCTCGCCCAAGCCCGAAACCTATTTTCCGTTCTAGAGCCCGAGCCCGCTTCGGGTCCGGGCTCGGGCTGTCGGACCCGGGCTGAGCCCGTCTCATCTCTAGTGGAGAGAACTTTGAAGCGACGCTATGCGATAAAATTTTACGTCAAACCTCGAAAGATGGGAATGAAAACGTTTCATTTGTTCTCTCAGACCTTCAAGGATGATTTCTTGTCGTACTAGCAGGTCAAAAAGGGGCACAAGTCGTTCAAGGAGGAGCAGGAGGAAGTGAGCAATGAGGCTCCTTCTGGGCGTCCATCATCATCACGAACGGACTATAATGTCACTCATGTTCGAGATTTGCTGAACAAAGGCAGCCAAGTAAGTATTCATATGACGTAAGAACAATTAAATTTGTCGAAAACAGATGTTCTTCGAATTGTTACGGAAGACTTTGCCATGCGTGACATTTGCGCAAAACGTGCCAATAGTCCTGTCCGACCGCCTTCGTTGTCAACTCCTATCTGACCCGAATTGGCAATTTAACGGTGCCACAGGTTCCCTATAGCCCTGGTAGACTTCTTCTTGTTCCCAAGCGTGAAAAGGGATCTGAAATGAAAGCATCTGGAAACCCTGAACAACATTCAGGAGACCGCGACGAGTACTCTGCGAGGAGGTTCACTAAAAAGGAGCTCCTACCGATTCGAGAGTCCGTAAGCGTCTGAACCAGGCATCTCTGGAAAGCTTAAAGTCCCCTCCACTATTTCCAATCGGTCGCAAAGGCGTGCGTGCTATATTCGCGTGGCAAAAAAATGAGGATCATTACTTTTTGGACAAACCCTGTAAGACAAATCTTAAACTCAAAAGCACCAATAGAAGGATCAACAGTCGAAGCCCACACCAATCAAGGAGTCCTGTAAAATTTGAATGGGCTCCGACTGTTGATCCTTCTATTCTGCTTTTGAGTTTATGCTTTGTCTTATGTGTGTATCGATTATGAAATTGTTTCAATGGTGTAGTTATTCAGTAGTACTTAATAACATTCTATACTACAGGGCTTATATTCTTTTTTTTTTAATACTGTTTGGTTAGTTTTCATTGACTTAGTCATTATCATTAGAAGACGGTAAATTTCGCAATCTTGTCATTTCATTCAGAGAGTTTATATCGTGGGGATTATTTAAATACTTGCGATGGTCTAAACTACTGATTATTAGCCCTTCTAAGGACCTAACTCGGCTTAACACTACAAATGCTTGACCTTGAGCAAAAATGCGCGAACTTAAGAAAACCACAGCTATATCAACAGTCTGTATAACTCATGATGACGAGCGCTCGGAAACGTCGTCAGTTAAATCTTTCTCGCAAAACTAAAATGGCGCGTCAAGAAAGTACACGTCGCAAAACTCAGTCCCCTAAATCACGACAAAAACAAATGCAATATGTTAGAGATCAAAATTGACTTAATTACAATAGTCTTTCATCCACGACAAAGAAAAGTGTCGTATAGCTCTGCGTGTCTCAGATTCGAGACGACGATCCTGAATTGACAATATGGCGACTGGTTGTTACTACGGTGAATTTTGTTTACTGTCTTGTGTTTAGTGGCACTCGTAAGATTAAGACAAATCGATTAACGTAAGAATCATCAAAATTGGCCAAACCGATTAGTCTGTACAACGCCACATAGGAACATACATGCGGTATACATACATGCGGTCATACATGCATAGTCTCATAGACACATTACCCTCTGTGTCGCGCACATGCAGTCGGGTAAAAATAAAGAGCATCATTCTCTGATTCTCAATATTCACTTCAAAGCAATTGATTTTTTTTTCTTTTTTTTTTTTCAAAATTGGAGGTTTTTTTCAACCTAACATTTACGAGGGACTTTAAACCGTTTTCACAAGTAAACCTCAAGAGAAAAAGAAACTCCGATCAATTAGTAAAGATTTAGAAATCAGCAGTGAATTTGAATTTGGAAAAAGTTTTACAAACATGAGCGTTTTTTATTACCATCATTTAAGGTGTTCATATATACAAAAAAAATACTCCAATTTCTTAATTTGGCCATTAAAGCGGTTTACAAAGCTCCATGTACGTCAGTGTTGCATTTCCACAAAATTTTCTGTGAAATGACTAAAGAAAGGAAAAATTTTGAGATTTAAAACTGATAAACTGCAATGACAGAAGAGCAGAGGTTATTGTTTTTAATGATTTCTTAAGGGATAAACCGAAGTCTTTCTTTTTTACTTATGAGATTCATTTTTTCACTTTTGAACATTGCAATTTTTTATTTTTTATTTCAGTTCCGTTGTGCAATCCGAAAGGACAATTCTAATGCAATGCACAACTCTACTAAACAGTTTTAGTAAACTATACAAAATTAAGAACGATTTTACTCAATAGTAATCATTACACCCGAACCATGATTTTTCAAACGTATTTTTTAAGCAGATGCAAAAGTGCGTGGGTGGATCCTTTGTGGTCATCGAACACATTCGAGACAGAATCTGCTGCGTATATTATTCCAAGTATGTTTTTGGTAAGGTTGTTCGTCAAAAACATTTTTGAACCTCCAATCATCTTGCCAGCAAATATCTTTTGAAGCGGGGGGGGGGGGGGCGGGAGGGATCGCAATATCTGCAAAAATGAGTTTATATCTTTAATACAATGATGAAGTTTTATTTTCTGAAACACCTGTTAAATGAAAATGTTATCGCCCTTAGATTACTGGCATTTCAGCCTACACAGAGTATGAACCTGCTTTTCATCACAGGGCATTTTGTAACTCCTTAGTTATACTGATACTGCTTGATATTTAATCTAAAAACGATGCATTAAAAATGAAAAGTCACGACGTCAATACCAATACATAATTGTAGTTAACATTTCCACTGATATTGACCTCAAAGTGCATCCTTTGAGTGCGTACTTTATAACATGATCCGCGATACTGCTCAAGGCGGAACTTTAAATATAGCACCTGGAGCAATAACAACGAATTTGTTGCTAAGTACTTCTTTAACTAAAACATTTTTATGTAGTTTTTTGGCCTAGTTGCACACACACATGTAAAAATATGTAATGTAAAATACTTACACAAAAAAGAATTAGCTCATTACATTTATACTAATAAATAGATACATTAATTATTTCATACCTCAAGCTGTATCTTTTCTTTCTTAACGAGAGCGTACTTTGCAACATGAACCGTGATATTACTCCAGGCGGAACTTAAAAAATAGCGACTGGAGGAATGTCAGCGAATGTGTAGCAAAGCTTTACTCCTTCATCTTCTTCAAGACTTTCTCTAGATTTTTGTGCCTACAAACATACACACATGGAAAACACATAATGCAAGTCCATAGAGTTATACTCATTACATATATACTTTTATATAGATACATGCATGCCTTTAAGTGTCACCTTTCTTCTTCAGACGAGAGCGAACACACAACAGGAACCCTAATATTGCACCAGGCGTAACTTTAAAAATTAAGGTTGGCTTATTATGGGGCCAATTATTACAAAGATTTTTTTTTCTTTACATTTTTCAAGTGTTTCTCCAACTTTCTGTGCCTAGACACATTTGATGCATTTCATTAATTTATACACACGATGCCACAATCACTTACACAGACAGGTAAGATACAAAGAGAGTAGTACGGGAGAGGCAGAAACAGACTTCCATTTGGGAGACACCCCTTCCCACTAAGAGCAACTTATGGTAATTGGGTTGGAAATTTCTGAAATTGCTTGGGTGTCAATAAAGCGCACCAAGTCTTCCACGAATAATGCACCTAATAGGGCATTAACGTTACAAATTAATTTCACAAACAATGAAGATAAATCAGTTTTTAAAAAATTTACGATATAAAATAGTATTAAATAACTTTTAAAAATATTAATTAATGAATTGTAAATAGTACTGCAAAGGCTCGCATTCACAAACACACTCACAACGTGGATTGATAATATTGCCGGCGGTTTGTGTTTGCGTGTTTGTGTGGGGGGGGAGGGTCATTACCCCTTGACCCTCCCCTTTGAACCCCAAATATAGTATGGTACCATTTACATTTCGAAAAATAACATGTTTTTGAATGAAACTTCGTAAATTATCCTAAGTATGTATTCGAGTACACTCTGGATAGCTCGAAGTCCCAAGATGCGGCTAAAAACTTGGAGTTAGTGATAGTTTAAGTTATAAAAAGTTCCCTCAGGCTTCTCATTTGTTCTTCTGTTTCACGGTAATAGGGTTATGATACGGTTATGAGTGAAAGCAAATTGCGTAAATGGGTAAGAGAATGTTAAGATGGGCGTGAAAACGTCCATGATGAGGAACGCTCCGGTCGCCCTTAGGTTAACTAATATATGAAAAAATGCAAATGAATGAATAAAATAGTGAATTAATAAGAATGAATGAATGAATAAAATAGTGAATTAATAAGAATGAATGAATGAATGAATGAATAAATACGGGAATTATTAATTGAAGGAATGCAAATGAAATGATAGTTAAAGGAGCACCTAAGTGTTTTGATAAAGGATTTAATAAGTAAATGCAATGAACTATTTCACTTTGCCCCATCCGCTTTGCCCCGCAGGCATTGACTAACCGTACAAAGCATTTAAAATACAAATAAACGTCAAATAAAGCAAATAAATATTGCATCGAATACTAGTATGTCTCGATAGTTATTTAAAATATTATTAACGAGAATTTTATCATTTAATAATAAAAAAAATAACTGTAAACTTACAACAAAAAATTACAATGTGAGTATCAATTTTTGAAAATTGCTTGTACAGGTGGAGCAGCATAACTTCCTTTTTTTCAAAACTTAATAAAAACCCATTGTATAAATCGGGAAATCATGATATAATTTTTAAAATGTTAGCGCTTATTTATAGTTTTGTTTTCCTTAGTTTTGGTGATCAAATCTGTACCTCAGAACCAGACTAACAGAAGTTCAAAGATGGCGATTTTCAGTTTATTACTGCATTGTATGTATAATCTTATTCTGCATTGAGCCATGATAACGAAATTTTTTAAAAAAAAGTTCCTTTATAATTTAACCGGTGCTATAACAGCGTAAGTCCCACCTTTGTTTGAGCCGGAAAAACGTAAGTATACTTAATAACAAATGGCTTGAATTATTGCTTTATGCATGTTGTGAAAAATATCGTCTATTATTCACGAAATAATATTGGCTAAAAAAATAATTATTAATTAGAATTATTCAATCGCATAAGTTCTTAATTTATCGTCTGCATAGATTTAAACTTATAATGTTTTGTCAACATGTTTTGGCAAGAGCGAGAGTTGTTATTGTGCTTGGAATATTAAAATGCGAGGGTCTGTTTTTTAAACACTTATTGAGAGTTTTATTCTATTATTTTTAAAAGTGAAGCATTAAAAGATACTGCGATGAGTTTTTTGTTGTATGCTGATTCATTTGCAATAAACTATGATCATTGTCCGGATAGAATGCAGTCGAATGATCATTCAAAGTTTTCTCCAAGAACAAGCTAACAAATGGAATTGTCAAGTTCTGATATTTCTACTACGATATTAGGTATGCCTTCAAATGACAGAGTAAATGCAGTTTCTCTGGTCCCTTATAGTTCCTCGGATAGTGAGGAGAATGAAAAAATTGAAAATCAAAATAAAGGAAAATGGAGGAAAAGAGTAAGAAATGAAAAAAAAAAGAAAAAAAATGTAAGGAAGAAGAATAGGCTAAGCGGAAAAGCTTATATGTTAACACTAAAACTTTTGTCACCAATGAAAAATCAATTAATTGCCCCTGCAACGATAAATGTCCAAAAAAAATGCTGTCAGAGATTTACAGAGGAACAGAGAGTAAACATTCACTCTGACTATTGTAACCCTAAAAGGAACTGTTATTCTAAAAGATAATTTGTACTTTCAAGCGTAAAAACTAAGCTTGTTGCAAGAAAACGTAAAAGAGATGGCAGGAAGGGAAGCAAAACCAAAAGCCATACATTTGTTTTAAATTTTAACAACAGGGAAGAAAAAGTTTGTAAAACATTCTTTCTCAATACACTATCTATTTCTGAAACCTTTATGAGAGTCGCATTAGAAAAACCAGCGAATCTACGTTGGTGATGCCAGACCGAAGAGGTAAGCGTATTCCTGTAAATAAAGTAACAAATGATAGGTTAGAAATAATTAAAGCACATATTTCAAAGTTTCCAGTGTATGAAAGTCACTACAGCAGGGAAAGATCCAAACGTAAATACCTAGGCAACCACCTAAACATTTCTGAAATGTATTCACTATACGTCAATGAATGCGAGAAAGAAAAAAATAAGCCAGAGAAAAAGTGGGTCTATATTCAAAAGTTTTAAAGTTTAAAGTTAAGTTATATATCTATATATTTACATAACATTATACATTATAAGGATTTAATAAGTAGATGAAATGAATTATTTCAATGAACCCCTTCCGCTTTGCCTGCATGCAATTGACTAGCCGTAGGAAACACCTAAAATACGAATTAAACTTCATTTTAAACAAATAAATACTGCAGTGACGGTTAGAAGATCTCAATTAATATTTAAAATACAAGTAACAAGAACTTTATCATTTAATAATGACAAAAATAATTTTTGACCAACAACAAAATATTACAATTTTCTAAAACTGCTTGTATTATATTTTTGATTTTCAAAGGTAAATTTTCTTGACTAGAAAAGAATACATAGTTGACATATTACAAGGTGGTGAAAAAAGCAGAGTAAATATTTCACCATTTCACTTTGTTCTACACTCCTCTACTTACACTTTTAAAAAATATATGTTTTGAAAGTGGAGTTCCAAATGAACAGTTTAACATGTGTTGTTGAAACTAAAACATAAATATTGAGACCTGTACGTAAAATCTTTTCTAATCCAAGATATTGCATGGAATAGATCCTGTTTTACGTTTTTTCTCTATTGCGGCATACGTAGCTCCGACTTAATTATAAAGCAAATAGTTATGTCACAGCTTTGCCGCAGAAAAGGAATGAATACAAATATTTTTATTATTTACTTTTTAAATAATTAGCCATACTTAGAAAAAAAGAATTGGCTTCGACAAAAACTGATTGCAAGAAGTAAATTAAAGTGTAGGTTTACTTCTTGCAATCGCGACTTCTAAAAGCTAGCAAATAAAAGACAGAATGAATAAATGAGAAGGAAATGGAACAATAAACGAAATAATAAATAAACATGTTATTATATGAAAAAGGTAAATAAATGAGTAAAATAGTGAATTAATAAGAACATATAATTGAATGAATTGATAAATGAGGGAATTTTTAAATGCAAGAGTATAAATGAAAGAATTAATAAATGAATGCATAAGTGATTTGATAAAGGATTTAATAAAGTAAATGAAATGAACTATTTGAATATGCTCCTTCCGCTTTGCCCGCATGCACTTGACTAAACGTAGGAAGCACTTAAAATACAAATAAAACTTGACATTAAAAAAATAAATACTGAGGTGACCATTAGAAGGTCTCAATTAATATTTAAAATACAAGTAGCAAGATCTTTATCATTTAATAATGAAAAAAATAAATTAGACCTGCAACAAAATATTACAATATTCTAAAATTGCTTGTATTATATTTTTCATTTCAAAGGTAAATTTTCTTGACTGGAAAATAATACATAGTAGGCATATTACTAGGCAGATGGTGCAAAAAGCAGAGTAAATATTTCACCACTTCACTTTGCTCTACACTCCTCTACTTACACTTTTAAAAAATATATGTTTTGAAAATGGTACTCCAAATGAAAAATTTAACATGTGTTGTTGAAACTAAAATATAAATATTGAGACCTGTACGTAAAATTCTTTCTAATCCAAAATATTGCTTGGAATTGATCCTTTTTTTTACATTTTTCTCTGTTGCGGCATACCAAGCTCTGACTTAACTAGAAAGCTAATAGTTATGTCAGAGTTTGCCGCAGAGGAGGAATGAATACCTCATTTTTGATATTTAGTTTTTAAATAATTAGCCGTACTTAGAGAAAACAGAATTGGATTCGATAAAAACTGATAGCAAGAAGTAAATTAAAGTGTAGGTTTGCGCCGCTTTTAAAACCTGTATAAACCCTATAACACGCAACCCTTCCCTCAATCACACGAATTCAGAAGCCATTTTTAGCTTCTGAAAACGATATTATCCTTTACTCATAGGATAGTTACTTTAGTCATTAGGAAATTTATTTTATTTTCCCTTTTTTTTTTTAGTGCTTTTTGATTTTTCACAGTTAATCGAAAATTTTACCTCACTCATTCTAGTGTTTGCTTTCGTTGTTTGATTTTCCCTACAGACAATTCTATGATTTTACTGAATACCTCTCACTATCGCGGAAACTCGAAAACTCGCCCTAATGTGGACTGAAAACTGGCCGAGTTTGAAAATGCTGGGTTTTCAGGAAGGTGTATGCAACAGGTTTTTGTGCGGAATTGTTTTCATATTGCTGAAATGTAGCTGAATTTTCTGGATTCGTGTGGCTTATCGAGTTCAAAACCCTTGAGCCTTTTCTGTATTTTTTTTTCTTTATTGAGTGATTTATTATTAATTAATCAATGTTTGTTTTTTATACAAATTATCTTTCGTTTAATTATCTATTCGATGATTTAAATTACTTTATTTTTTTTTTTTTTGTCTCTGATACCCTACAGCAGCTGTTATCTGTAAGTGAAATCTTTCCAACAAGCTTTTGTTGGAAAGATTCAATTATATATCCTTCAATATGTCTCTACAGAAATAAACATGATTTTGTAAAAAAAAAAATAAATAAAAATTTAAACACAAGTAAAAAATAGGGAGTAACAAATTTTAAAAAATATATTATTCACCATTGCATTTTTACACAGCCATTAAGTAAATTTAAGAAAATAACTTTTATTTTCTATAGTATTCATAGAACACAGTTTGCGGGTTATTTAAGTTTCACTGATTAAAAAAAATGTATAAAGCAGTCATCATATCACGTTCGAAATATGTTCAAATAGGAAACTTAAACCATGTTTTCTTAAAACTAAAAGTTCCAAAAACTATCTACTTTGCGCCAATTCCATTGGTTGGTGGTGAACTTTATATACTTTTTTTCTCTGAAGTGGTTTTGAATTATAATTTTTTCTTTCTTGATTTTCTCAAAACCATTTTTCGACGTTTTTGTGCACGTGAAAAACTCTACATAAAAAAGTATTATATCTATACATTTTATAATTTACAAACATAACTGACTATATTACTTTTCAACAAACCTCTAAACCAATGAACATACAATATTCTCTTTTTTATTAATAATGAATAATAAAATTATGTTTTTCGCTTGAAATTTCCAACATTTTGCTCTAATACTTGTTTTTAGTAGTTTATGTATAGTTTAGTGGTTTTTTGCGTTTTCTGGTATCTAACAATAGTTAAACATAGAAAGTTTGAAAATCGAAAGAAAATTGAATACCCTGGAAGTGTTAAGGAATCATTAGTTTTTGCAGAAAAAAGATAGTTTTTTTTTACAAAAAAAAAAACAATTGAAAAACTTTTTTTTTTTTGATATTAACCCAAAGAGTGTTATTCATTTTATAATAAAGTCCAATAGAAAAGGATTTTTTACAAAAAAAAAAAAAAACCTAAAGCATGTATTAGTAAAAAAGTTTTAAAACCCAATTTTATATTCATTAACACCCTCAGAAAACGAGACTGTAATATCATCATTCATTTTGATATCCGACAAGTGTTTTCATCATTGGGTGTTCCAGTAATTTTTTTACTGCTCATTGTATTTGTAAAGATATTTCGCTTTGAAAAAGAGCAACTGTCACACAAGATGGTTTTTCTTATTTCGAATTCTAAACAGAAGTAATGTGCACGTGATGAAGGTAAAGTTTTAATGTTAGTATTTTTTCCCTCGAGTAGTCTTTTTGCGCTTTTCTGAAACGTAGATTTATGACTAATACAAAGGAATGCATCAGAGAAAGAAACGTAGAGTAACGAAAACTGTTACGATAATTTTTTTTTCTATTATTTTTATAGGAATAATTTTTTAAACTCCAACTGCGTCATCGCTCGGCGTTACACGGTCTGCCTGGAAAATAAAAGAAATGTCAACTGACGCATGATCACACTCAACGCGTAATGAATTTAGGACAAAATTTGCTTTCGCAATAATAACTCTAGTTTCAAAAAAAATAAATAAATAAACGTTGTAATGGGCATCTTTGTTTTATCTTCGTGGGCTTGTTTTTAATCTGGTAAGAAGGGCGGTACATAATCTTAAGTCCTGAATGTTTGATTGTGAAAAACCAACCATACACTGCGTTGAATAGTGAAAGAAAAAAAAAGAGAAAGACAAAAGGAAGAGGACAGTCTTTATTACAATCAGTTCGGTGGTAAAATTGGAGGCAATTATTCCTGTTTGAATTTTGAGTTCGTTTTCAGGACCAGAAGAGTCAATGAGTAGGATACCTAAACCACTTTTATGAAAGGAGTAATTAGAGGAAGTAATTGAAAAACGTAGCTATATTTTTGCCCTTTGAGAGTGAATGGACTGTTTACTAATTAACCCTAAAGTGGTTCCTTCTTAAAATAAGGTCATGAGAAGTTAAAAAGAATTCTAACGTTGACAAGTAACCTTAAGGAAGGAAAAAATCTTTTTTTTTTAGCTCCTGGAAGCTAAAATAGCAAACATATTGGAAAGGTTCAGGGTTTTTCTGTAGTTGAGGAAAGTTGCCACATTTAAAAGTATAAAAAGTGCCAGTATTTAACTTCATAATCATTAAGGAAATAAGTAAGAGCACTAAAAGATCTTTGAGATGTTTTCAACGACCGACGCCACTATGCCTTGAATAGATAAAATGATATTCATATCAGAAATATCTCCAGAATACATTAAAAAATTAATAAACGCGTAAGAAAATTTCGACATTAACGTACTTACCATAATCCCGAAATAGATCTTCAAACCCAATATGCATCTTCATTTATAGTTCGTAATACTTAGGTTCGTAGGCTTTTCTTGCACTTTCAGACAGCTTTTGCTGCATAAGATGTCTTGTACTGCAAATCCAGGTGAATGTTTTAATGTAACGCCTAAGAGTTGCAGCACAAGACAACTTAAGAAGCTTTTAGGTTTCTTCGCTGTACACCTTTTATAAGTTTCATCAAATGCTCTATAAACGAAGAACTGCTCTTTTAAATTCTTACTTGACTTCAAGGTGAAAAAATTTATGGAATTTTATAGTATATTTAAACTTTTGAATATCTATCGCTTAACAAGCTGTGACTATTGCAGGCTCAATGATTTTTTTCAATGTAACGAGCGATTCCGCAGCAATTTATACGTCACATACATAAATATTTTCAATTTGTTTTTTTTTTTTTTTTGAAGAATTTTGCCTTTTAACCTTTTTAAATGAAAAATACGTAATTTCTTAATTAGTGAATTATTTTTAAGTAAATTTAGTTCCTCTTATTTTATTAGTGAATTATTTTTAAGTAAATTTAGTTCCTCTTATTTTTTCAAAGACCTTCTACTTTCCAAGGTGCGAAATGCTGCTGATTCAGTCGAATAATTTAATATTTGAGATCTGGGACCTAAATTAAAAAGTGAAAAGTCTTGAGACTATTTATGCACTTTTTTTTCAAAATATCATTAAATATCATTTACGTAGGCTTGCCTAACGTCCCGGTTTGACCAGGACAGTCCTGATCTAAAAATCTTGTTTCCTGATTTTTAAAACAACAAACGGTTACAAAGAATCTTGAAACGAGTTTAGATTTTTTGTTCAGGGAAAACAGACTTCAGCTGAGTAGTTTTGGAAAGCTACGCATTGAAGCAATGGGTAATAAAAATTAGCATAAATCGTTTTCTCCTACAGAAGAATGAAAATGCGGATCACCGAAGGTGGTATTTTTTAAAATAAATGATGCCTTACTTGTGAAGTTTGATTAAGTATTGTGGGAGTTACAGGCGTTACCACGAAAAAAAAAGCTTTTGAGAAACAATGAATGTGCTGTTGATTGCAGCCTATTTTGGTGATTTACAAGAACTAAGCAATGGGTTTTTTTTTTTTTTTTTTTTTTGAAGAATATACATAAGTAAAATGGAAGGAGATGTACCGAGAGAAATTTTGAAATTTTTTTTAAGCAATACAAATGTCGAATATAACTTTCGAAATCTAATATGAATTAAATATTTGTTGCACATATTTTTGCTCACCTCTTGAGTTAAATTTCAAGTTACGAAGATGTCCATACAGTCCAAAGGAGTGAGTTTTGAAAAAAAAAAAATCTATGATTTGACCATATGTGGCTTAAGAACATCTGACAAAGTACAAATCATGAGTAGAAGACAGAATGCACAGATTTTAAGGAAAACCTTCTGTTTGGATATGAATTCTTCTTTTCGAGTGCTTTTGCAATGCTTCATTGATGATATAGCAGTTAAATGTACAACTTTGTATCAAAACGACTTTTCATCTGAAAAATTCTTACTTTATAACATGAGAAACACCGAAACACCAGTGGGAGAAAAATATAGCGACTGGTAATCTTCATCTTTTCAAATATTATGCAGCTTAAAATATTTGTTGTAAAAATTCGTTTTTAGTTTGATTTCAGTTCCAATTTATGTACATCTTGAAGCGCTTATTTGTTTTCTTGAGAAAAAGTTTTAGTGTATTTTCCCCTTTAATGCAGCATTCAATTTTCTGTTTACATTTCATTACACTATATTAATGCAAACGTATTACACCTAATTGACTGAAATATTCAATCCCTAGATTTTTTCTACATGGTACATCTCGTCGTAATTTGAATTTACGGTAGATATATGCAGTGAATGATATTTTCTTAGAAAATTCCTAATTCAAAAGTTAATTTATTTAGCGGAATTTCTTTTGCTTTGAAATTATAACTATATGAGCGTGGAGTGGAGGTAATTAGCAGATGAAGTAAAAAATATTTTTGCTATGGTATCTCAATTTGTGATTTAATAACATCTCAAAAAGTACAAAGCATAAATAGAGGACGAAATGCACAGATTTTAAGGAAGGCCTTCTGTTGGGATATGAATTCTTCTTTTCAAGTGCTCTTGCAGTGCTTCATTGATGATTTTGCCATCAAATGGGTACAGCTTCGTAAAAAAAACTGATCCTTTCTCTTTATCTGAAGAATTTTTACTTTATAACATGAGAAAAGCTGAAGCACCAGGCGCGACAAATATAGCGACTGGTTGGCTTCATCTTTTCAAAAGTTATAAAGCCTAAAATACTTGATGGAAAAAATAACTTTTCAGTTCAATTTCAGTTCTCTGAAGTTTTCTTGGGATATAGGTTCAGTGTTTTCTTTTTTTTTACTTAATGCAGCATCCAATTTCCAGTTTACATTTCATTACACTATATTGATGTTAACGTATTACATTGACTAAAATAATCGATCCCTAGTTCTTTTCTACATGGTACATCTCGTCGTAATGGATTTCACAGTAGATATGTGAAGTGAATGTTGTTTTTTTAGAAAATTCCTAACGCAAAAATTCATTTCTTTTACGGAATTTCTTTTGCTTTGAAATTCTAATTATATGAGCGTGGAGTGGAGGTAATTAGCGCATGAAGTAAAAAATATTTTTGCTATGGTATCTCAATTTGTGACTTAACAACATCTCAAAAAGTACAAAGCATAAGTAGAGGACGAAATGCGCAGATTTTAAGGAAGGTCTTCTGTTGGGATATGAATTCTTCTTTTCAAGTGCTCTTGCAATGCTTCATTGATGATTCTCCCGTCAAATGGGTACAGCTTCGTAAAAAAACTGATCCTTTCTCTTTATCTGAAGAATTTTTACTTTATAACATGAGAAAAGTTGAAGCACCAGGCGCGACAAATATAGCGACTGGTAGACTTCATCTTGTCAAAAGTTATAAAGCCTAAAATACTTGACGGAAAAATTCCTTTTCAGTTCAATTTCAGTTCCCTAAAGTTTTCTTGGGATATAGGTTCAGTGTTTTTTTTTTTTTTAACTTAATGCAGCATCCAATTTTCAGTTTACATTTCATTACACTATATTGATGTTAACGTATTACATTGATTAAAATAATCGATCCCTAGTTCTTTTCTACATGGTACATCTCGTCGTAATTGATTTTACAGTAGATATGTGTAGTGAATGCTGGTTTTTTTTAGAAAATTTCTAACGCAAAAGTTCATTTCTTTTACAAAATTTCTTTTGCTTTGAAATTCTAACTATATGAGCTTGGAGTGGAGGTAATGAGCACATGAAGTAAAAATACTTTTGCTACGGTATCTCATCTTGCGACTTAAGAACATCTCAAATTACATAGGTTAAACAAGAGCTTGGTACAAAGATTTCGAGGGAGGCATAGGTAGTCGGCATTTGCAGAAAACATAAAAATGTAAGTAGCAGTAATTTAAACTCTCTTAGTAATTTAAGCTCAGTTTTTTGAAAGATAAACTTAATTAACTGTACAGTCCATAGCCCCTATAAATGCGTGGTGCCTCGCTCTAGACAGCCTTGGAGTGAAGTATAGGCCATTCCATGCTAAAGCCGCAGCTAGTACTTAGCAATTTTATGTTATTTACATATTTAAAACACAAAACGTTCCTCGAGATTATATGGCGTTGAATGAAATAAAAAGATGCATTAAGTCGGTAAATAAACACGCGTTTAACAAAGATAAAATATATAAATGCTAAATTTAAAGTTTTACTTCTTTTTACTGCATTAAAAATCTATTGACATTTTTTTCCCTCGTAAATATCCCAGGATCAGTTTGAATGGGAACGAGCTTAATCATTGGAACCAGCGAGAGTAATGGAATTTCGATTCGGAGCAACCCTTCTATATTATCAGAGCAAAGCATTATTTATACTGAACAATCACATTATTTAAAATTGTTATAACAACCCCTGCAAAGTCTTAATAACAACCAATAATTATTAGTAATAACGCAAAATAAGTCAAAATAAGGACTTACCTAGCTTCCATTTCGCACCATATCCAGTGCCTCGCAATTCCAAAGTTGCATGTTTTCTTGTAAGGCTTTTGTCATTCCAGAATTTACTGTCATTCTCATGCTACCTCGTTTGGTAGTTTCAGCTTTCAGTGATTCTGTTTTGCTGCAAGTACATTACATTCGTTAGTTATCACAGGTGATCTAAAAAAAATGCCCACACTTATGTTTCCTCTGCAGGAAAAATTGGTAGATATATATTATTACTCACAAGTATTTCTCATCCATATCTGAAATTAAATAAATGGAAGCAAAAATATTTTTTTTAAATCTTCAATATTTTTGAACATTTTTTATCTTCTAAAAAAAATGTTTTAACTGGCTTCTTTAAAAATCTTCAATATTGTTGAATATTTTATTTTCTTCACAAAAAATTGTTTTAAGTTTCACAACATGTTTTAATTTTGTAAGTCACGCAATAAAAATCTTTGCGAATGTAATTAACATAGGCTGTGAGGTTTCGAAATATGGGTTGTATTTATGAAAGTTATTATACTTTATGTAACGATAAGTGTTTCCATTTAGTGAACTAGATTTCGGATAACTTTATCGAAAATTGGTATGTTTTGGTAGCATGTGTGTGTCTATATATATATATATATATATATATATATATATATATATATATATATATATATATATATATATATATATTGCATTTGGTGACTGCAACGGTATAATTGTACAATATAAAAAAAAAATGAAGTTTTCCAATAGCTTCAAGAAATAAATACCGAGCTGATGTGTGCATCACATGACTTCCTTTTACACGAATTTAATGTCATTTCCTCATTATTGGCATTTTTAATGTGATTCAATAGTTTACTCTTTAAATATCACCAACAGTGGCCATATTGAAATCGGATTTTTTAAAAAAAATCGCCAAATTTGTCGCCGAGTTGGCGACAAAACGTGGCAAAAAAAAAAAAAAAAACACTTTAGGTAAATCGCCAAAAGTTCGCAAAATTATAATGCCACTCGAAATTACATCGAAATTAAAAATGATTTCCCCAAAAAGGGGCAAAAGAACCCTTTAGAAACACCCGAATGGAACCAAAAGGAGAGGTGCAAAACTAGACCTCACTATGAGTCTACGTACCACATTTCAACTTTCTTGGGCATACCGTTTTTGAGTTATGCGACATACATACGCACATACAGACGTCACGAGAAAACTCGTTGTAATTAACTCGGGAATTGTCATTGTGGATATTTCGCGTGTCTATACGTTCTTAAGCACTCATCCACGTGTGGTCGTGTCGAAAAAACAAACTCAACATTCATTCTGGGGTGAGTAAAATGGAAATTAAGGTCTATTTTTAGCGAAATTTTTTTCGCGAATACAATGCTTCCTTTTTTGTAAAAGGAAGTAAAAAGGAAAATAAATTTAACAATAAGCAAACAAGTTAGGTTTTACAAGTTAGGTTTGGGAAAAGAAAAAAAACTCGGGCATGATTTTTTTAATATTTTTATGTTTATTGTATACACCATGTTTTCCTAAACTTTCTGATGCGGCACCCCTTAAAGAATTCGAATTTTCTTACGGCATTCTACCCTATCTCTATTACATACAAATGTATCGATAAGATGGACATTTCGCGTCATCACTGGTCTATTTCTGCGGCACCAGATTTTAGGAGCCCTAATCTATACTATTAAAGCTATTGTGCGTTTGTATATGTGCATCGAAGTTTTTTTTTTTCTTGTATCCCTATATCATCCGGACTGTTAGGTCTACCAGGTCAATACTGGCATCGCCAGATACAGGACATTTAGGGTGACAATCTCTAGCCCTTAAATTAGACTATTCTTTCAAGGGGGTAAATCTGCCACTGGTTTTTCTTAAATGAAAAACCTCCAAAATTTTTGATTTCACAGGAAAGAGTTGTATATTCGGAGAAGACAAATAAAATGTAAGAAACTCCGAGAGAAACGACGGCTAAGTTTTTGAAAAGTTCTTTTAATGTGCATTTTCTTAAAAACACACAAAGTTTTAACACAATAACTTTAATTTTAAGGAGTTTTCTACTACTAAAGCTACTCAGCTTCTTTGAATGCATTAAATTCATACAGATGAAAACCACAGTTTTTGACGAATGTGTCAAAGGTTTTTATCCAAAAGTTTTGATGTTTCAGAACCCGTTAACTTGGGGTGATAAGAATCGTGTTGAAGGGGAGCCCTTTAGTATTTTAAATACATAAATGTTATCTCTTATTATCCAAAAAAATTTTCTGTTTAAGTTTATTAAATTCTTTTTTTTTTTTTTTACATTTTTTTTTAATAATACGTGGACATTGTGTGTGATTTTTAATGCTGTAGATAGTAACTTATATGAATTTTAAGTAACAGTTTATCAAAGGAATGTTAAGTTAGTGACGATTCCGTCGTCTACTGTTTCATTTGGTTTAAGGAAAATGAAGCTAGTAAGCTAAACAAGAGAACATATTATTGGCGACTAGTTAAAGATCTGAATTTTCAAGTCTAAACTCTTCTATTTATAAAAAGGTTAAACCTACAACATATCTTCACAAAACAACGCCTGCATTTCCCCCTTTTTTTTCCCTATCGACCAATGAACTCCTTGAACCAATGAAATACAAGCATATCAATTAACCTCTTAAATTGACTTACTCACCCACGGGAAAATAAAAGGGTTTCCACTTAATTACTTAGCACTTCATAGTGCAATTAGCACTATTGCCGATTAATGAGTTGTGAAGAAGTGAAAAGGGGGGCCCTTGTGTGTGTGTGTGTGAAACGAGTGCAAGCACTGATACCACTGGTATATTGTTCTATATTCATGAGTTAACATTCATTTGAATTAATAATTTTTTTAATGTTTTAATAGAAATTTTAAAAACGTATTATTTAGTTAGTTCCTTTTTTGGTTGAAAAACCAAATAATAGAATATGTTTTAGGGGGAAAATGTACAACTTATTTTAGTATTGATAACGCCCTCAGAGCAGGTCAATATCATCATTAATTTTGATATCAGCTCTGGATTTCATCATCGGACGCTGAATATGCAATTTTGCCTATTATTGGCTTTTATTTTTTGAAAATGTTTTTTAAATCTTATGCAGCAATTTACCTTGTTCAAATAAATTTCTTGTTTTCTAAACTTTTAAAACAGCACTGTAGCTTCGTATCCTGTTATAAATTTAGATTATTTATGCAAGAAAAATTTCATCAAACTTCATCTGAGGACTTCATTAAGACCAGATTTTTCCGCCCATGGTCATTCGAACTGACTCTTTTCCCATTTTCACCACGTCAAGATGATCAACTGTACTAATTGACTTCCAGTTTGGAATGCATTGAAGCAAAGCCTACTTTTAAAAAAACGGAATAAGTCTACTTCTTCGATAAAACAATGAAAAATATGACTTGTTAGTTTATTTTTTGCTGAAAACTGTGAATGGTTTTCTTTTGCATGATACCTTAAGTATGAAGTTTGTTAAAATATTCAGGAGTTTATGGCGTTGTCAGAAAAAAAAATTTTTAGAAATAACAAATATGATGCTGATTTCAGCTTATTTTCGTGAATTACTAGAATGATTGTTTTTTTCTCTTAAAGACTTTTATTTAAGAAAGACATCTACCGAGATATCAGATTTTGAAGTTAAACGAATGTCTAACACAGCTCTCTAAATCTCTCATAGTTTGATTATTTGAGGCATCTATTTTTGCTTATCTGTTCCGTTAAATTTCGGAAATATCCATACTTTCCTTAGTAGTGCGCTTTGTAGAAAAATATTTTTTGCTATGGTTTGACTTTAAAAAAATCTGGAAAATACAAAGCATGAGTAGATGACAGAGGACACAAACTTTTGGGATGGCATTCTGTAGTGATATGAATTCTTTTCAAGTGCTGTTGCAATGCTTCATTGGTTATAAAATTGGTGAATTGCAATTTAAATTTGTTTCGCTTTGTATAATAACCATTCATCCCTTTTCTATCTTTGAAGAATTCTTACTTTATAACAAATGGAAAGCTGAAACACCAGTCGGCACAAATATAGCGACTGGTACATTTTCAACTTCACAAAAGTTATATAGCACAACTATTTCTTGTTCAAAATTATTTTTTAAATTCTACTTCAGTTTCTATTTCTAGTCATCTTGAAATGTTGACTTTTCTTCTTGGGACATAATTTCCGTATATTTTTTTCTAAATGTGGTATCAGATTTTTCTGTACACATTTCGTTACACTATAATGATGTAAACGTATTACACCTAATTGACTAAAATAATAGTTCCCTTGTTGCTTTTTCTTTTGCACCTCGTCGTGCTTTATTTCACAGTAATGAATAATGTTTTCTTATACAATTCATAATGCAAAAGTTTCTTTTTTACGAATTTCTTTTACTCTCAAATTCTAACTATATGGGCGGCTTGAAGGTAATAGCGCATGAAGTAAAAAAGTGTTTGCTATGGCTCCACAACATTTGACTTAATACGAGTAACATCTCACAAATGTTTCAAAACTTGAGTAGGAGCTTAATACAAAAAAAATTTAAAGATAGAATTATGTTGAGATGTTAATCGAGTGCTTCTTTTATACTGCAGATGCTTTGTTTATTACGCTGCACTTAACTTTGTACAGCTTTGTTTATAGGCCAGTGAACCTATTTTATTTTCTGAAGATTGACTTTTCAGATTATAAGTTTTTTTGAATATCATAGTAAGATTTTAAAACTATTTTTTCTGTTCGTAGTCTCAGAATTAGAGAGCTTCATCAGAAGTTTTTCAGCTTTTCATTTTTCATCATCGACCACTCGTAGGCTAATTTGTTTATTTTGTATTCAGGTTGTGTTAAAATGGAATATAGACTATATTATTACGTGCAGTGTCGTTCCATGTGCAGATAAGCAGCGAGTGTTGATCCATGAAAGCAGATTTTTTATTACTGAACGTTGAAACCTTGTCATGGACCCTTATTAGATGAAATTGTAAAATATTTTGACCATTATTGGCTGAAATACGGACAATTGAGTTTTTATCAAATTTCAGCCACCTTCAATTTGTCCCTACTCTTAAAAATTGCCGTAACTGAAAAAAAATTGTATGATTTAAACTCAGAAGTTAGGTAATAATTTCAGGTTACTTATGTGAGGAATGCGGGTCCAGTGTTAAAAGCAAGTTCAATTGTTATTTTTAAAAAAAATCATTTTCATAATAAAAGGGGGGAAACCAAAATCTCGATTATTTATTTGACTTACTTGATTTGACTTATGATTTCCATTTTTTTACTTTTAAATATTTCAATTTTTAACTGATTTTAATTTTATTGTGCAGTCTGAAGGGACATATTCTAATGTAATGCACAATTCTGCCAAACAGTTTCTGTAAATTATATGAAATAAATAATTATATTACTCAATAACAACCATTACGCCCAAACCATGAATTATTTAACGAATTTCTAAGAAAACGCAAAAGTACGTGGGTGGCATCTTGTGGAAATAGAACAAATTTGAGACTATTTCTGGGGCGGGGGGGGGATCGGTCACTTCTGTAAACAGTGCGTGTAGCATATGGTCATGCAACCCAGGATCATTTCTTCGACCTAAACGTTTCGGAAAACAAATGTATCCGTTTATGAATGCAAAAACTAATAAAAAACACTTTTACTTATCTATATTTTAAGTGTGTATAAATATAATTTTCCATGTTTGCTGTCATTTCGAAATCAAAAAGTATTGGCATAAAAGTTTTTCAAAATGCGTTATATTTGAAGTTCGTCAATCGTTGCAGCAAATATTTAGTCTTTTTTGACTTTAAAGTTGAAATGATTCTGTTACACTTTTTATCTCCTTTTTTTTTCGTTTAATGTTCATGGCATACAGACGCATTAATAATTTTAAACCTTCAGATTTTTATTGTTACATTGTACTTTAAAGAAATTACTCATTTACTCGTGAAAAAAAAAAATTTCAAATCATATGTCATATGTTGTATGCGTTATTTTAACTTGAAATCGTTTCTATAGCATTGGGAGATTTTTATTTGAGGGAATATGTTGCACTTAATTTGCATTTAAAAAACAAACATTTCATTTAGATATATATATATACCTGAATAATTGAAAAATGCAGAAGTTTCATCAAGGTATTTTTTGAAGTACATACAAACAAAAAGAGCGAAGTTCTAAATTGAATTCAAGTGGTCTTAGCATTAATTGTCATCATAATAAAACTAATAAAAAATAGAATTTTCTTTTACCTCGTAAGACCTCACCTATCCTTACATTTGTTCTATCCATGCACCACCTCCAAAGGGGCAAAAGGCAAATAAAGGCAGGAAAGCTGTACGTAGTTATATAGTAACATTCTAACCATGTAAGAAAAAGCAACAACATCAACTGAAATAAATATAAACTAAGAAGAAAAATTATTTCACACATTATTTAAATGTGAAATTATAGATTCTGAAAATTCAACGCAAATATGAAAAAAAAGCTCAAAAATAAATGACAAAAATCATACAAGGATAAAATTTTATTTTCTCAAACACCTGTTAAATGAAAATGTTATCGCCCTCAGATGACTGGCATTTCATCCTACACAGAATGGAGCAATAACAGCAAATTTGTTGCTAAGTCTACTCCTTCAACTTAAAAATTTTTATATAGCTTTTTGGTCTAGTCGCACACACACATGAAAAAATATGTATTGTAAAATGCTAACACAAAAGAGCATTAGGTAATTACATTTATACTAATAAATAGATACTTTCATTATTTCATACCTCAAACTGTATCTTTTCTTTCTTGGACGAGAGCGTACTTTGCAACATGAGCCGTGATATTACTCCAGGCGGAACTTAAAAAATAGCGACTGGAAGAATGTCAACGAATATGTAGCACAGTTTTACTCCTTCATCTTCTTCAAGACTTTCTCTTGATTTTTGTGCCTAGAAACATACACACATGGAAAAACACATAATGCATGCACATAGAGTTTAACTCATTATATATATACTTTGATATAGATACATGTATGCCTTAAAATTTTAAAGTGTCACCTTTCTTCTTCAGACGAGAGCGAACTTCACAACAGGAACCCCGATATTGTACCATGCGTGACTTTGAAAATAGCGGCTTGCGTTTTATCGGGCCAATTATTGCAAAGATTTTTTCTCTAGGATTTTCAAGTGTTTCGCCTACTTTCTGTGTTTAGACACATGCATTTGATGAATTTCACATCATTTGATGAATTCATGTCCAAAAAAATGCTGTCAGAGATTTACAGAGGAACAGAGAGTAAAAATTCACTCTGACTATTGGAACCCTAAAAGGAACTGTTATTCTAAAAGATAATTTGTACTTTTAAGCATAAAAACTAAGCCTGTTGCAAGAAAACGTAAAAGAGATGGCAGGAAGGGAAGCAAAACCAAAAGCCATACATTTGTTTTAAATTTTAACAACAGGGAAGAAGTAGTTTGTAAAACATTCTTTCTCAATACACTATCTATTTCTGAAACCTTTATGGGAGTCGCATTAGAAAAACCAGCGAATCTACGTTGGTGATGCCAGACCAAAGAGGTAAGCGTATTCCTATAAATAAAGTAACAAATGATAAGTTAGAAATAATCAAAGCACATATTTCAAAGTTTCCAATGTATGAAAGCCACTACAGCAGGGAAAGATCCAAACGTAAATACCTAGGCAGCCACCTAAACATTTCTGAAATGTACTCACTATACGTCAATGAATGCGAGAAAGAAAAAAAAAAGCCAGAGAAAAAGTGGGTCTATTCAAAAGTTTAAAATGAAGACTTCAATTTCTTTCCACTTGCCAGGCAACGACACTTGCGATATTTGTGACAAATTAGATTTGTGAATTAAAAAATGAAAGAACTCTGGAAAAATGCAACCAAATTAAAGTTAAAAAAGAAAACCACTGGAAGAAGCTTCACTTAGATTGTGAATTAAAAAATTAAAGAACTGTGGAAAAATGCAACCAAATTAAAGTTAAAAAAGAAAACCACTGGAAGAAGCTTCACTTAAATGTGAGTTAAAAAGAAGATAAACAAAAAGGCCGTGCTAATAACGGCTGGAGAGTCATGTCATATCTATAAAAATGCATTCCTACTCCAGACTTGAAGAACTCTCGAAGTTTTTATTCAAGAAAACTCTGGACATTAAATAGTACCATTCTTGACACAACCACCGATAAAACTTGGTGTATGATTTGGTATGAAATGACAGCCGTGCGAGGAGGAAATGAAATTGCGACATGCTTATATATATATATATATATATATATATATATATATATATATATATATATATATATATATATATACATGGGCCAATGAAGAACTTCAAAATTCTGAAAATCCAACTGAAAACTTAACGGTATGAAATGATAATTGCAGTGGCCAAGATATATCAATATCAATATGGTGTTCATGTACATATGGATGTTAGAAAAAATTTCTACTTTAAAAGAAATAAACCACAAGTTTCTACTTGCTGGACACACTCACACGGAAGTTGATGGAAAACATAGTGTTATAGAGCGAGCTGAAAAACAATTAAAAAACCACACTATCAACACTACAAATGATTGGGCTAAATTTATTAGTTCGTGTTCAAGAAAAAATCCATTTCTTGTAAGAAGGATGGGCTTTGAAGACTTTTTAGATTTTTTTTTTCTTTGAGGAGCAAAGAAGCTCTTTTTGTTTCAAGAAAGACAAACACTAATAAAGAGCCATTTTTAATATCGAACGCAGTTTGGTTGCAGCTTCAAAAAGGAGACAGCAAATTGTATTATAAGACCAGATTTGCAGATGAATCCTTTAAAGCAGTTGAATTAAAAAGAAATAAACGAGAAGGAAGGGTTGTTATGACAAAGACAATTCCAAAATTAACCACAAAAGACTAACCACAAAAAAGATAAGTAATGAAAAGTACAGAGATCTTATGAATTTGATGCAGTGAATTCCTATAGAGTATAGACCTCACTTTGAAAATCTTCCACATGGAGAAAACGAAGGAAACTTTCCTGAATATGACTTAACTGCTCTGGACTAAGATCATCTGCAGTTCATAGACTATCTCAGTTTTTTTTTCTAAATTTTAAAATTAAATACGTTCTGCTTATGTATTCTAATTCTAATTGTCAATTACTTTTTGTATTAAAAGTATCATTAAACTTTTACTATGAACATAAGCAGTTTACTTTTAAAACAGTGTTTGGTGTAAAAATACAATAACGTAAGCTCAGTTCTGATATAATGAGCCATTAAATCTAATTATATAAATAATTGTTAAATTGTACGGAAATAGACCAATAAAGGAGTATAGAATACATATTTTTTTTAAGTTAACATTCATATTTTGTCTATGAAACTAGGAAATGAAATCCTTCCTCTCAGTTTTTACCAGGAACGCAGATTCGGAGTCTAATTTTGGGGTAAAGGAATCGGATTCGGAGCCGGGATTTGAAGGTTTGAAATCACAAACGCCGAAATCGGAGTTGGTCATTTTCTCTCTGGGTCCGCTACTCTGCTGGTGCTACGGAGTCAGTCGGAATCGGAGTCTAAATAATATAATAGTCGGAGTCTAAGGCTCTAAAATTCCCGGAGTCGGAGTTGGTCATTTTCAACCCGAATCCACAACCCTGGTTTTTACACTCTCGTACAAAGTAGATTTATGTGACTCACGTTATTCTGACCCTGAGGTACGGAACTGCTTTTCATGTTAAACCACAATAACGTAAGTCCACTTCTGATATAGTGAATCATTTATTTTTTAATTTTATAAATAATTGTAAAATTGTGCAAAAATTAACCAACAAGACATGAAGTATACATATTTTTTTAGTATTAACAGTCATATTTTGTAGCGTAATTTATATAATAGCTTGGCAACAAAACCATTATTTTCTGTTTTTCCGCTCTACTGCAAAATTATCATAATGTGACTTACGTTTGTCTGGCTCTGAGGTACAGAAATAAAGTAGGTAACGTCCCCCATTATCCATATTGTTATTACATGAAAAAAGTAAATAAATAGGTAAAATAGTGAATTAATAAGAACATATAAGTGAATGAATGAATAAATACGGGAATTATTAAATGAAAGATTGTAAATGAAAGAATTGATATATGAATGCATAAGTGATTTGATAATGGATTTAATAAGTACATGAAATGAATTATTTCAATGAACCCCTTCCGCTTTGCCCGCATGCACTTGACTAGCCGTAGGAAACACCTAAAATACAAATAAAACTTCATATTAAACAAATAATTACTGCAGTGACCATTAGAAGATCTCAATTAATATTTAAAATACAAGTAACAAGAACTTTATCATTTAATAATGACAAAAATAATTTTTGACCAACAACAAAATATTACAATTTTCTAAAATTGCTTGTATTATATTTTTGATTTTCAAAGGTAAATTTTCTTGACTGGAAAAGAATACATAGTTGACATATTACAAGGTGGTGAATAAAGCAGAGTAAATATTTCACCATTTCACTTTGTTTTACATTCCTCTACTTACACTTTTAAAAAATATATGTTTTGAAAATGGTATTCCAAATGAAAAGTTTAACATGTGTTGTTGAAACTAAAACATAAATATTGATACCTGTACGTAAAATCTTTTCTAATCCAAGATATTGCTTGGAATAGATCCTTTTTTACGTTTTTTCTCTATTGCGGCATACGTAGCTCTGACTTAATTATAAAGTAAATAGTTATGTCACAGCTTTGCCGCAGAAAAAGAATGAATACAAATATTTTTATTATTTACTTTTTAAATAATTAGCCATACTTAGAAAAAAAAGAATTGGCTTCGATAAAAACTGATTGCAAGAAGTAAATTAAAGTGTAGGTTTACTTCTTGCAATCGCGACTTTTAAAACCTAGCAAATAAAAGACAGAATGAATAAATGAGAAGGAAATGGAACAATAAACGAAATAATAAATAAACATGTTATTATATGAAAAAAGTAAATAAATGAGTAAAACAGTGAATTAATAAGAACATATAAGTGAATGAATTGATAAATGAGGGAATTATTAAATGCAAGAGTGTAAATGAAAGAATTAATAAATGAATGCATAAGTGATTTGATAAAGGATTTAATAAAGTAAATGAAATGAGCTATTTGAATATGCTCCTTCCGCTTTGCCCGCATGCACTTGACTAAACGTAGGAAGCACTTAAAATACAAATAAAACTTGATATTAAAAAAATAAATACTGAGGTGACCATTAGAAGGTCTCAATTAATATTTAAAATACAAGTAGCAAGATCTTTATCAATTAATAATGAAAAAAATAATTTTTGACCTGCAACAAAATAATACAATAATCTAAAATTGCTTCTATTATATTTTTCATTTCAAAGGTAAATTTTCTTGACTGGAAAAGAATACATAGTTGGCATATTACTAGGCAGATGGTGCAAAAAGCAGAGTAAATATTTCACCATTTCACTTTGCTCTACACTCCTCTACTTACACTTTAAAAAAATATATGTTTTGAAAATGGTACTCCAAATGAAGAATTTAACATGTGTTGTTGAAACTAAAACATAAATATTGAGGCCTGTACGTAAAATTCTTTCTAATCCAAAATATTGCTTGGAATTGATCCTTTTTTTTAAATTTTTCTCTGTTGCGGCATATCAAGCTCTGACTTAACTAGAAAGCTAATAGTTATGTCAGAGCTTGCCGCAGAGGAGGAATGAACACCTCATTTTTGATATTTAGTTTTTAAATAATTAACCGTACTTAGAGAAAACAGAATTGGATTCGATAAAAACTGATAGCAAGAAGTAAATTAAAGTGTAGGTTTGCGCCGCTTTTAAAACCTGTATAAACCCTATAACACGCAACCCTTCCCTCAATCACACGAATTCAGAAGCCATTTGTAGCTTCTGAAAGCGATATTATCCTTTACTCATAGGATAGTTACTTTACTCATTAGGAAATTTATTTTATTTTCCTTTTTTTTTTTAGTGCTTTTTGATTTTCCACAGTTAATCGAAAATTTTACCACACTCATTCTAGTGTTTGCTTTCGTTGTTTGATTTTCACTACAGACAATTCTATGATTTTACTGAATACCTCTCACTATCGCGGAAACTCGAAAACTCGCCCTTATGTGGACTGAAAACTGGCCGAGTTCGAAAATGCTGGGTTTTCAGGAAGGTGTATGCAACAGGTTTTTGTGCGGAATTGTTTTCATATTGCTGAAATGTAGTTGAATTTTCTAGATTCGTGTGGCTTATCGAGTTCCAAACCCTTGAGCCTTTTCTGTATTTTTTTTCTTTATTGAGTGATTTATTATTTATTAATCAATGTTTTTATTTTATACAAATTATCTTTCGTTTAATTATCTATTCGATGATTTAAATTACTTTATTTTTTTTTGTCTCTGATACCCTACAGCAGCTGTTATGTGTAAGTGAAATCTTTCCAACAAGCTTTTGTTAGAAAGGCTCAATTATATATCCTTCAATATGTCTCTACAAAATTAACATGATTTTGTAAAAAAATAAATAAATAAAAATTTAAACACAAGTAAAAATAGGGAGTAGCAACTTTTAAAAAATATATTATTCACCATTGCATTTTTACACAGCCATTAAGTAAGTTTAAGAAAACAATTTTTATTTTCTATAGTATTCATAGAACAGAGTTTGCGGGTTATTTAAGTTTCACTGATTTAAAAAAAAAATGTATAAAGCAGTCATCATGCCACGTTCGAAATATGTTCAAATAGAAAACTTAAACCATGTTTTCTTAAAACTAAAAGTTCCAAAAGGTATCTAGTTTGCTCCAATTCCATTGGTTGGTGGTGAACTTTATTTACTTTTTTTCTCTGAAGTAGTTTTGAAGTATAATTTTTTCTTTCTTGATTTTCTCAAAACCATTTTTCGACGTTTTTGTGCACGTGAAAAACTCTACATAAAAAAGTATTATATCTATACATTTTATAATTTACAAACATAACTGACTATACTTTTCAACAAACCTCTGAACCAATGAACATACAATATTCTCTTTTTTATTAATAATGAATAATAAAATTATGTTTTTCGCTTGAAATTTCCAACATTTTGCTCTAATACTTGTTTTTAGTAGTTTATGTATAGTTTAGAGGTTTTTTTTGCGTTTTCTGGTATCTAGCAATAGTTTAACATAGAAATTTTGAAAATCGAAAGAAAATTGAACACCCTGGAAGTGTTAAGGAATCATTAGTTTTTGCAGAAAAAAGATTTTTTTTACAAAAAAAAAAAACTTGAAAAACTTTTTTTTTTTTTTGATATTAACTCAAAAAGTGTTATTTATTTTATAATAAAGTCCAATAGAAAAGGATATTTTACGGAAAAAAAAACCTAAAGCATGTATTAAGAAAAAAGTTTTAAAACCCAATTTTATATTCATTAACACCCTCAGAAAACGAGACTGTAATATCATCATTCATTTCGATATCCGACAAGTGTTTTCATCATTGGATGTTCCAGTAGTTTTTTTACTGCTCATTGTATTTGTAAAGATATTTCGCTTTGAAAAAGAGCAACTGTCACACAAGATGATTTTTCTTAGTTCGAAATCTAAACAGAAGTAATGTGCACGTGATGAAGGTAAAACTTTAATGTTAGTATTTTTTCCCTCGAGTAGTCTTTTTGCGCTTTTCTAAAACGTAGATTTATGACTAATACAAAGGAATGCATCAGAGAAAGAAACGTAGAGTAACGAAAACTGTTACGATAATTTTTTTTCCACTATTTTTATAGGAATAATTTTTTAAACTCCAACTGCGTCGTCGCTCGGCGTTACACGGTCTGCCTGGAAAATAAAAGAAATGTCAACTGACGCATGATCAACACTCAACGCGTAATAAATTTAGGACAAAATTTTCTTTCGCAATAACTCTAGTTTCAAAAGAAAAAAAAAACGTTGTAATGGGCATCTTTGTTTTATCTTCGTGGGCTTGTTTTTAATCTGGTAGGAAGGGCGGTACATAATCTTAAGTCCTGAATGTTTGACTGTGAAAAACCGACCATACACTGCGTTGAATAGTGAAAAAAAGAGAAAGACAAAAGGAAGAGGACAGTCTTTATTACAATAAAGTTCGGTGGTAAAATTGGAGGCAAATATTCCTGTTTAAATTTTGAGTTCGTTTTCAGGACCAGAAGAGTCAATGAGTAGGATACCTGAACCACTTTTATGAAAGGATTAATTAGATGAAGTAATTGGAAAACGTAGTTATATTTTTGCCCTTTGAGAGTGAATGGACTGTTTACTAATTAACCCTAAAGTGGTTCCTTCTTAAAATGAGGTCATGATAAGTTAAAAAGAATTCTAACGTTGACAAGTAACCTTAAGGAAGGAAAAAATGTTTTTTTTAGCTCCTGGAAGCTAAAATAGCAAACATATTGGAAAGCTTCAGGGTTTTTCTGTACTTGAGGAAAGTTGCCACATTTAAAAGTATAAAAAGTGCCAGTATTTAACTTCATAATCATTAAGGAAATAAGTAAGTGCACTAAAAGATCTTTGAGATGTTTTCAACGACCGACGCCACTATGCCTTGAATAGATAAAATGGTATTCATATCAGAAATATCTCCAGAATACATTAAAAAATTAATAAACGCGTAAGAAAATTTCGACATTAACGTACTTACCATAATTCCGAAATAAATCTTCAAACCCAATATGCATCTTCATTTATAGTTCGTAATACTTAGGTTCGTTGACTTTTCTTGCACTTTCAGAAAGCTTTTGCTGCATAAGATGTCTTGTACTGCAAATCCAGGTGAATGTTTTAATGTAACGCCTAAGAGTTGCAGCACAAGACAACTTAAGAAGCCTTTAGGTTTCTTCGCTGTACACCTTTTATAAGTTTCATCAAATGCTCTATAAACGAAAAACTGATCTTTTAAATTCTTACTTGACTTCAAGGTGAAAAAAATTATTTAATTTTATAGTATATTTAAACTTTTGAATATCTATCGCTTATCAAGCTGTGACTATTGCAGGCTCAGATGATTTTTTTCAATGTAATGAGCGATTCCGCAGCAATTTATACGTCACATACATAAATATTTTCAATTTGTTTGTTTTTTGAAGAATTTTGCTTTTTAACCTTTTTAAATGAAAAATACGTAATTTCTTAATTAGTCAATTATTTTTAAGTAAATTTAGTTCCTCTTATTTTTCCAAATACCTTTTACTTTCCAAGGTGCGAAATGCTGCTGATTCAGTCGAATAATTTAATATTTGAGATCTGGAACCTAAATTAAAAAGTGAAGAGTCTTGAGACTATTTATGCACTTTTTTTTTTTCAAAATATCATTAAATACCATTTACGTAGGCTTGCCTAACGTCCCGGTTTGACCAGGACAGTCCTGATCTAAAAATCTTGTTTCCTGATTTTTAAAACAACAAACGGTAACAAAGAATCTTGAAACGAGTTTAGATTTTTTGTTCAGGGAAAACAGACTTCAGCTGAGTAGTTTTGGAAAGCTACGCATTGAAGCAATGGGTAATAAAAATTAGCATAAATCGTTTTCTCCTACAAAAGAATGAAAATGCGGATCACCGAAGGTGGTAATTTTTTAAAATAAATGATGCCTTACTTGTGAAGTTTGATTAAGTATTGTGGGAGTTACAGGCGTTACCACGAAAAAAAAAGCTTTTGAGAAACAATGAATGTGCTGTTGATTGCAGCCTATTTTGGTGATTTACAAGAACTAAGCAATGGGTTTTTTTTTTTTTTTTTTTTTTTTTGAAGAATATACATAAGTAAAATGGAAGGAGATGTACCGAGAGAAATTTTGAAATTTTTTTTAAGCAATACAAATGTCGAATATAACTTTCGAAATCTAATATGAATTAAATATTTGTTGCACATATTTTTGCTCACCTCTTGTGTTAAATTTCAAGTTACGAAGATGTCCATACAGTCCAAAGGAGTGAATTTCGAAAAAAAAAATTCTATGATTTGACTATATGTGGCTTAAGAACATCTGACAAAGTACAAATCATGAGTAGAAGACAGAATGCACAGATTTTAAGGAAAACCTTCTGTTTGGATATGAATTCTTCTTTTCGAGTGCTTTTGCAATGCTTCATTGATGATATAGCAGTTAAATGTACAGCTTTGTATCAAAACGACTTTTCATCTGAAAAATTCTTACTTTATAACATGAAAAACACTGAAACACCAGTGGGAGGAAAATATAGCGACTGGTAATCTTCATCTTTTCAAAAATTATGAAGCTTAAAATATTTGTTGTAAAAATTCTTTTTTAGTTTGATTTCATTTCCATTTTATGTACATCTTGAAGCGCTTATTTGTTTTCTTGAGAAATAGTTTCAGTGTATTTTCCCCTTTAATGCAGCATTCAATTTTCTGTTTACATTTCATTACACTATATTAATGCAAACGTATTACACCTAATTGACTGAAATATTCAATCCCTAGATTTTTTCTACATGGTACATCTCGTCGTAATGGAATTTACGGTAGATATATGCAGTGAATGATATTTTCTTAGAAAATTCCTAATTCAAAAATTAATTTCTTTAGCGGAATTTCTTTTGCTTTGAAATTCTAACTATATGAGCGTGGAGTGGAGGTAATTAGCGGATGAAGTAAAAAATATTTTTGCTATGGTATCTCAATTTGTGACTTAATAACATCTCAAAAAGTACAAAGCATAAATAGAGGACGAAATGCACAGATTTTAAGGAAGGCCTTCTGTTGGGATATGAATTCTTCTTTTCAAGTGCTCTTCCAATGCTTCATTGATGATTCTGCCATCAAATGGGTACAGCTTCGTAAAAAAACTGATCCTTTCTCTTTATCTGAAGAATTTTTACTTTATAACATGAGAAAAGCTGAAGCACCAGGCGCGACAAATATAGCGACTGGTAGACTTCATCATTTCAAAAGTTATAAAGCCTAAAATACTTGATGGAAAAATTCCTTTTCAGTTCAATTTCAGTTCCCTGAAGTTTTCTTGGGATATAGGTTCAGTGTTTTTTTTTTTTTTTTTTACTTCATGCAGCATCCAATTTTCAGTTTACATTTCATTACACTATATTGATGTTAACGTATTACATTGACTAAAATAATCGATCCCTAGTTCTTTACTACATGGTACATCTCGTCGTAATGGATTTCACAGTAGATATGTGTAGTGAATGTTGTTTTTTTTAGAAAATTCCTAACGCAAAAATTCATTTCTTTTACGAAATTTCTTTTGCTTTGAAATTCTAATTATATGAGCGCGGAGTGGAGGTAATTAGCGCATGAAGTAAAAAATATTTTTGCTATGGTATCTCAATTTGTGATTTAATAACATCTCAAAAAGTACAAAGCATAAGTAGAGGACGAAATGCGCAGATTTTAAGGAAGGTCTTCTGTTGGGAATGAATTCTTCTTTTCAAGTGCTCTTGCAATGCTTCATTGATGATTCTGCCGTGAAATGGGTACAGCTTCGTAAAAAAACTGATCCTTTCTCTTTATCTGAAGAATTTTTACTTTATAACATGAGAAAAGCTGAAGCACCAGGCGCGACAAATATAGCGACTGGTAGGCTTCATCTTGTCAAAAGTTATAAAGCCTAAAATACTTGATGGAAAAATTCCTTTTCAGTTCAATTTCAGTTCCCTAAAGTTTTCTTGGGATATAGGTTCAGTGTTTTTTTTTTTTTTTACTTAATGCAGCATCCAATTTTCAGTTTACATTTCATTACACTATATTGATGTTAACGTATTACATTGATTAAAATAATCGATCCCTAGTTCTTTTCTACATGGTACATCTCATCGTAATTGATTTTACAGTAGATATGTGTAGTGAATGCTGTTTTTTTTTAGAAAATTTCTAACGCAAAAGTTCATTTCTTTTACGAAATTTCTTTTGCTTTGAAATTCTAACTATATGAGCTTGGAGTGGAGGTAATGAGCACATGAAGTAAAAATACTTTTGCTGCGGTATCTCATCTTGTGACTTAAGAACATCTCAAATTACATAGGTTAAACAAGAGCTTGGTACAAAGATTTCGAGGGAGGCATAGGTAGTCGGCATTTTCAGAAAACATAAAAATGTAAGTAGCAGTAATTTAAACTCTCTTAGTAATTTAAGCTCAGTTTTTTGAAAGATAAACTTAAAGAACTGTACAGTCCAAAGCCCCTGTAAATACGTGGTGCCTCTCTCTTGACAGAATTGGAGAGAAGTATAGGCCATTCCATGCTAAAGCCGCAGCTAGTACTTAGCAATTTTATGTTATTTACATATTTAAAACACAAAACGTTCCTCGAGATTATATGGCGTTGAATGAAATAAAAATATGCATCAAGTCGGTAAATAAACACGCGTTTAACAAAGATAAAATATATAAATGCTAAATTTAAAGTTTTACTTCTTTTTACTGCATTAAAAATCTATTGACATCTTTTTCCCTCGTAAATATCCCAGGATCAGTTTGAATGGGAACGAGCTTAATCATTGGAACCAGCGAGAGTAATGGAATTTCGATTCGGAGCAACCCTTCTATATTATCAGAGCAAAGCATTATTTATACTGAACAATCACATTATTTAAAATTGTTATAACAACCCCTGCAAAGTCGTAATAAAAACCAATAATTATTAGTAATAACGCAAAAGAAGTCAAAAGAAGGACTTACCTAGCTTCCATTTTGCACCATATCCAGTGCCTCGCAATTCCAAAGTTACATGTTTTCTTGTAAGGCTTTTGTCATTCCAGAATTTACTGTCATTCTCATGCTACCTCTTTTGGTAGATTCAGCTTTCAGTGATTCTGTTTTGCTGCAAGTACATTACATTCGTAAGTTATCACAGGTGATCTAAAAAAAATGCCCACAGTTATATTTCCTCTGCAGGAAAAATTGGTAGATATATATTATTACTCACAAGTATTTCTCATCCATATCTGAAATTAAATAAATGGAAGCAAAAATATTTTTTTTAAATCTTCAATATTTTTGAACATTTTTTATCTTCTAAAAAAATTGTTTTAACTGGCACAACAGGTTGTAATTTTGTAAGTCACGCAATAAAAATCTTTGCGAATGTAATTAACATAGGCTGTGAGGTTTCGAAATATGGGTTGTATTTATGAAAGTTATTATACTTTATGTAACGATAAGTGTTTCCATTTAGTGAACTAGATTTCGGATAACTTTATCGAAAATTGGTATGTTTTGTTAGCTTGTGTGTGTATATATATATATATATATATATATATATATATATATATATGCATTTGGTGACTGCAACGGATAATTGTACAATATAATAAAAAATAAAGTTTTCCAATAGCTTCAAAAAATAAATACCGAGCTGATGTGTGCATCACATGACTTCCTTTTACACGAATTTAATGTCATTTCCCCATTATTGGCATTTTTAATGTGATTCAATAGTTTACTCTTTAAATATCACCAACAGTGGCCATATTGAAATCAGATTTTTTAAAAAAAAATCGCCAAATTTGTCGCCGAGTTGGCGACAAATTGTGGCAAAGAAAAAAAAAAAACTGGAGGTAAATCGCCAAAAGTTCGCAAAATTATAATACCACTCGAAATTACATCGAAATTAAAAATAATTTCCCCCAAAAAGGGGCAAAAGACCCCTTTAGAAACACCCGAATGGAACCAAAAGGAGAGGTGTAAAACTAGACCTCACTATGAGTCTTCGTACCAAATTTCAACTTTCTTGGGCATGCCGTTTTTGAGTTATGCGACACACATACACACATACAGACGTCACGAGAAAACTCGTTGTAATTAACTCGGGAATTGTCATTGTGGATATTTCGCGTGTCTATACGTTCTTAAGCACTCATCCACGTGTGGTCGAGTCGAAAAAACAAACTCAACATTCATTCGGGAGTGAGTTAAATTGAAATTAAGGTCTATTTTTTCGTGAAATTTTTTTCGCGAATACAATGCTTCCTTTTTTGTAAAAGGAAGTAAAAGGGAAAATAAATTTAACAATAAGCAAACAAGTTAGGTTTTACATTATTACTCGGGAAAAGAAAAAAAACTCGGGCATGATTTTATTAATATTATTATGTTTATTGTATACACCATGTTTTCCCAAACTTTCCGATGCGGCACCCCTTAAAGAATTTGAATTTTCCTTACGGCACTCTAGCCGTCCTCTCTATTACATACAAATGTATCGATAAGATGGACATTTCGCGGCACCCCTGGTCTATTTCTGCGGCACCAGGTTTTAGGACCCCTAATCTATACTATTAAAGCTATTGCGCGTTTGTATATGTGCATCGAAGTGTTTTTTTTTTTTTTTTTTTTTTTTTTTTTTTTGTATCCCTATATCATCCGGACTGTTAGGTCTACCAGGTCAATACTGGCATCGCCGGATACAGGACATTTAGGGTGACAATCTCTAGCCCTTAAATTAGACTATTCTTTCAAGGGGGTAAATTTGCCACTGGTTTTTCTTAAATGAAAAACCTCCAAAAATTTTGATTTTACAGGAAAGAGCCGTATATTCGGAGAAGACAAATAAAATGTAAGAAACTCCGAGAGAAACGACGGCTAAGTTTTTGAAAAGTTCTTTTACTGTGCATTTTCTTAAAAACACACAAAGTTTTAACACAATAATTTTAATTTTAAGGAGTTTTCTACTACTAAAGCTACTCAGCTTCTTTGAAGGCATTAAATTCAGACAGATGAAAACCAGTTTTTGACTAATGTGTCAAAGGTTTTTATCCAAAAGTTTTGATGTTTCAGTACCCGTCAACTTGGTGTGATAAGAATCGTGTTGAAGGGGAGCCCTTTAGTATTTTTTAAATATATAAATGTTATCTCTTTTTATCCAAAAATATTTTCTGTTTATATTTATTAAATTCTTTTTTTTTTTGTTACATTTTTTTAATAATACGCGGACATTGTGTGTGATTTTTAATGCTGTAGATATATGAATTAATATGAATTTTAAGTAACAGTTTATCAAAGGAATGTTAAGTTAGTGACGATTCCGTCGTCTACTGTTTCATTTGGTTTAAGGAAAATGAAGCTAGTAAGCTAAACAAGAGAACATATTATTGGCGACTAGTTAAAGATCTGAATTTTCAAGTCTAAACTCTTGTATTTATAAAAAGGTTACCCCTACAACCTATCTTCACAAAACAACGCCTGCATTTCCCCCTTTTTTCCCCCCTATCGACCAATGAACTCCTTGAACCAATGAAATACAAGCATTCCAATTAACCTCTTAAATTGACTTTCTCAGCCACGGGAAAATAAAAGGGTTTCCTCTTAATTACTTAGCACTTCATAGTGCAATTAGCACGATTGCCGATTAATGAGTTGTGAAGAAGTGAAAAGGGGGGTTCTTGTGTGTGTGTGTGTGTGTGTGTGTGTGTGAAACGAGTTCAAGCACTGATATTACTGGTCTATTGTTCTATATTCATGAGTTAACATTCATTTAAATTAATTATTTTTTATGTTTTAATAGAAATTTTAACACTATATTATTTAGTTAGTTCCTTTTTTGGTTGCAAAACCAAATAATAGAATAACTATAGCATATGTTTTAGGAGAAAAATGTACAACTTATTTTAGTATTCATAACGCCCTCAGAGCAGGTCAATATCATCATTAATTTTGATATCAGCTCTGGATTTCATCATCGGACGCTGAATATGCAATTGTATGGCCAAAATTATCTTGACACTTTCAATAAACAACATTTTATCAAATTTCTACAAAAATACTCGATTTTACACTCTGTAACTTTATCAAGGTAAAAGTCACTGTTACTTTCTGGTTAAGGGCAGCCATTCAGCGATGGACAGGTTTTTCTAGCATTGTTAATATCAAGTTTGTAATCGATATTTTAGGAACACCATTGTTGGATTCTCAAAACAGTATCGTTAAAGAACACCTCCACAATATATTTTTTTTTTGAAACATAACTTTTTATCCAGTGTGATTTAATGATGTTAATGCTTTTCAGTCACCAATAGTCGACTTTCTTTCCATTTACGTTTTTAAGAGGTTTCTTTCAAGAGGACCAAAGATTGCTGTTTTTTTTTTTTTTTTTTAGTTTGTATCTGATCGCAGTTTTTTCTGTCACGGTATCGTATCGTTTTTGAAGTACGCATTAATATTGCTGAGTGATATTTGACGTTTTACGGGTCAGGTTGTAGTGGATATCATCAAAACAAAACCACGCAAAAACTTTAAAGTATTATATTATTCAATTACATTTGCTTGGTATTAGTCTTTTTCATTTTGTTTATTTAAAAGACTTAAGTTTGATGCATTTTTAAAAAACAAATGCTACAGTTATCCGAACGAAAATGAGGGAAATAGGAGTTAAGAGAATAGGAAAAGAGCAAAAATGAGAATAAAAGTTTAAATGCATCTTGTTAATTTTACACTGCCGGATTACACTTTATTACTTTTTAAAAAGTGAAAATTGAGGTTTGAATCACTTCGATATGTTAGCTTTTAAAAAATCTGAAAAAATGAGCCCGCATTCTAATACACTTTATTTAAAAAAAAAAAAAAAACTGCCTTTGTTCTTCGTCTTCCGTCAAAGTAAAATTAAATTATTGGGATAGGATTTGAATTTACTCCTTTGTCAGTTTTGTCACTTAGAAAATCCTTAAGCCATGTTTTGGATTTCAAATAACATTGATTTTTAGGCAATATACTGAACTCAGTACTTAAAAAATCCCTTCTGGTAAAGTCTGTTCTAGATTTAAAAAAATTTAAAACATTTGAAAAGAAACCAAATATTCAACTTATTTTACATGAAGGATTTAACTTCGTCAGGTGAAGTTTTGTTTTACAGCCGTAACATTACAGTCATCTTCATCGTTTACTGCTTTTGATCTTAATTTTTTGACCATGCTTGCTTTGACTCTTTTGTTCTAAGGTATCGCCGAAAAATGAAAATCTAACTTGCTTTGAACTGAAGTTCCTCAGAGTTAATTATTTCAAAAAGTGCAACATCTTAACTAATTTTTCCATTTTTATAAAACAGTCTTTAATATGATTAACGAGAGCTTTTTTCAATGTCGTGGCTGGATTATAAAATAATGTACTGTTTCAAAAGTAAAACTTTTTTAAACTGTTTTCTTTCCCTCAAGTGGTAATTTTTAACATCTTTCAGGCAAAAAACTGTTAGCTTCAAGGTTTCATCGTTGATAATTGTGTGGTTCTAGTTAATAATTTCTCTTCTACTTTTGATGTATTTATTTTTCTCAACGTGTTATCTACTCTAGAACCAGGCAAATATTTAATTACAACGACTGGTAGCCTAAATTAAATTACATATTGAGAAACTTAAGATTTTATTTGGTGCATCTCTTTGTAAGTAAAATATTAAATTCTACATAGTAAAAGTAGTGTGCTTTTAAAGCTTTTTGCTTGAATTCATATTTTTCTGCTGTTGAAACTTTATGGCTTAATGAGATTGATTTGCTGTTATATGAAATGGGTTTTTCGTCAATCTTATGACAAAATAATAGAAATCATAAACTTGTTGCGAAGGTAAAGCTTTTTTTCAGATTATCTGCATTTTTTCTTAAACCAGATTTTCTTTTCGTGGTCTCAGAATTGCAATGCTTCGTCAGAAGTTTTCATCTTTTCGATTTCATCATTGACCACACATAGGCTAATTCATTCATTTTATCTCTTGCTTGTGTTAAAATTGCATGTAGTTTAAGTTATTTTGTGCAGGGCTATTCCATGTCAGACAATCAATGAGTGCTAATCCATGAAAACAGATAAATATATATTTTTAATTTTGCCTATTATTTGCTTTTATTTTTTGAAAATGTTTTTTAAATCTTATGCAGCAATTTACCTTGTTCAAATAAATTTATTGTTTTCTAAACTTTTAAAACAGCACTGTAGCTTCGTATCCTGTTATAAATTTAGATTATTTATGCAAGAAAAATTTCATTAAACTTCATCTGAGGACTTCATTAAGACCAAATTTTTCCGCCTATGGTCATTCGAACTGTCTCTTTTCCCATTTTCACCACATCAAGATGATCAACTGTACTAATTGACTTCCAGTTTGGAATGCATTGAAGCAATGCCTATTTAAAAAAAACGGAATAAATCTACTTCTTCGATAAAACAATGAAAAATATGACTTGTTAGTTTATTTTTTGCTGAAAACTGAATGTTTTTCTTTTCCATGCTACCTTAAGTATAAAGTTTGTTAAAATATTCAGGAGTTTATGGCGTTGTCAGAAAAAAAAATTTTTTTTAGAAATAACAAATATAATGCTGATTTCAGCTTATTTTCGTGATTTACTAGAATGAGTGTTTTTCTCTCCTGAAGACTTTTATTTAAGAAAGACATCTACCGAGATATCAGATTTTGAAGTTAAACGAATGTCTAACACAGCTCTCTAAATCTTTCATAGTTCTAATATTTTCGGCATCTATTTTTGCTCATCTCTTCCGTTAAATTTCGGAAATATCCATACTTTCCTTAGTAGTGCGCTTTGTAGAAAAATATTTTTTGCTATGGTTTGACTTAAAAAAAATCTGGAAAATACAAAGCATGAGTAGATGACAGAGAACTACTCTTTGGGATGGCATTCTGTTGTGATATGAATTCTTTTCAAGTGCTGTTGCAATGCTTCATTGGTTATAAAATTGGTGAATTGCAATTTAAATTTGTTTCGCTTTGTATAATAACCATTGATCCCTTTTCTATCTTTGAAGAATTCTTACTTTATAACAAATGGAAAGCTGAAACACCAGTCGGCACAAATATAGCGACTGGTACATTTTCAACTTCACAAAAGTTATATAGCACAACTATTTCTTGTTCAAAATTCTTTTTTAAATTCTACTTCAGTTTCTACTTCTAGTCATCTTGAAATGTTGACTTTTCTTCTTGGGACATAATTTCCGTATATTTTTTTCTAAATGTGGTATCAGATTTTCTGTTTACATTTCGTTACACTATAATGATGTAAAAGTATTACACCTAATTGACTAAAATAATAGTTCCCTTGTTGCTTTTTCTTTTGCACCTCGTCGTGCTTTATTTCACAGTAATGAATAATGTTTTCTTATACAATTCATAATGCAAAAGTTTCTTTTTTTCTTTTTTAGGAATTTCTTTTACTCTGAAATTCTAACTATATGGGCGGCTTGAAGGTAATAGCGCATGAAGTAAGAAAGTGTTTGCTATGGCTCCACAACATTTGACTTAATACGAGTAACATCTCACAAATGTTTCAAAACTTGAGTAGGAGCTTAATAAAAAAAAAATTTAAAGATAGAATTATGTTGAGATGTTAATCGAGTGCTTCTTTTATACTGCAGATGCTTTGTTTATTATGCTGCACTTAACTTTGTACAGCTTTGTTTATAGGCCAGTGAACCTATTTTATTTTCTGAAGATTGACTTTTCAGATTATAAGTTTTTTTGAATATCATAGTAAGATTTTAAAACTATTTTTTCTGTTCGTAGTCTCAGAATTAGAGAGCTTCATCAGAAGTTTTTCAGCTTTTCATTTTTCATCATCGACCACTCGTAGGCTAATTTGTTTATTTTGTATTCAGGTTGTGTTAAAATTGAATATAGACTATGTTATTACGTGCAGTGTCCTTCCATGTGCAGATAAGCAGCGAGTGTTGATCCATGAAAGCAGATTTTTTTATTACTGAACGTTGAAACCTTGTCATGGACCCTTATTAGATGAAATTGTAAAATATTTTGACCATTATTGGCTGAAATACGGACAATTGAGTTTTTATCAAATTTCAGCCACCTTCAATTTGTCCCTACTGTTAAAAATTGCCGTAACTGAAAAAAAAATTGTATGATTTAAACTCAGAAGTTAGGTAATAATTTCAGGTTATTTATGTGAGGAATGCGGGTCCAGTGTTAAAAACAAGTTCAATTGTTATTTTTTAAAAAAATCATTTTCAGAATAAAAGGGGGAAACCAAAATCTCGATTATTTATTTGACTTACTTGATTTGACTTATGATTTCCATTTTTTTACTTTTAAATATTTCAATTTTTAACTGATTTTAATTTCATTGTGCAGTCTGAAGGGATACATTCCAATGTAATGCACAATTCTACGAAACAGTTTCTGTAAATTATATAAAATAAATAACTATATTACTCAAAAACAACCATTACATCCAAACCATGAATCATTTAACGCATTTCTAAGAAAACGCAAAAGTATGTGGGTGGCATCTTGTGGAAATAGAACAAATTTGAGACAATTTCTGGGGGGGGGGTCGGCACTTCTGTAAACAGTTCGTGTAGCATATGGTCATGCAACCCAGGATCATTTCTTCCACCTAAACTTTTCGGAAAACAAATGTATCTGTTTATGAATGCAAAAACTAATAAAAAACACTTTTACTTATCTATATTTTAAGTGTGTATAAATATAATTTTCCATGTTTGCTGTCATTTCGAAATCAAAAAGTATTGGCATTAAAGTTTTTCAAAATGCGTTATATTTGAAGTTCGTCAATCGTTGCAGCAAATATTTAGTCTTTTTTGACTTTAAAGTTGAAATGATTCTGTTACACTTCTTATCTCCTTTTTTTTTCGTTTAATGTTCATGGCATACAGACGCATTAATAATTTTAAACCTTCAGCTTTTTATTGTTACATACTACTTTAAAGAAATTACTCATTTACTCGTGAAAAAAAAAATTTCAAATCATATGTGATATGTTGTATGCGTTATTTTAACTTGAAATCGTTTCTATAGCATTGGGCAATTTTTATTTGAGGGAATATGTTGCACTTAATTTGCATTTAAAAAACAAACATTTCATTTAGATATATATATACCTGAATAATTGAAAAAATACAGCAGTTTCATCAAGGTATTTTTTGAAGTAGATACAAACAAAAAGAGCAAAGTTCTAAATTGAATCGAAATGGTCTTATCATTAAATGTCCACATACAAAAACTAATTATAAATAGAACTTCCTTTTACCTTGTAAGACCTCACCTATCCTCACATTTTTTCTGTCCATGCACCACCACCTAAAAAGAAGCAAAAGGCAAATAAAGGCAGGAAAGCTGTACGTAGTTATGTAGTAACATTCTAACCATGTAAGAAAAAGCAACAACATCAACTGAAATAAATATAAACTAAGAAGAAAAATTATTTCACACATTATTTAAATGTGAAATTATAGATTCTGAAAATTCAACGCAAATATGAAAAAAAAGCTCAAAAATAAATGACAAAAATCATACAAGGATAAAATTTTATTTCCTCAAACACCTGTTAAATGAAAATATTATCGCCCTCAGATGACTGGCATTTCATCCTACACAGAATGGAGCAACAACAGCAAATTTGTTGCTAAGTCTACTCCTTCAACTTAAAAATTTTTATATAGCTTTTTGGTCTAGTCGCACACACACATGAAAAAATATGTATTGTAAAATGCTATTACAAAAGAGCATTAGGTAATTACATTTATACTAATAAATAGATACTTTCATTATTTCATACCTCAAACTGTATCTTTTCTTTCTTGGACGAGAGCGTACTTTGCAACATGAGCCGTGATATTACTCCAGGCGGAACTTAAAAAATAGCGACTGGAAGAATGTCAACGAATATGTAGCAAAGTTTTACTCCTTCATCTTCTTCAAGACTTTCTCTTGATTTTTGTGCCTAGAAACATACACACATGGAAAAACACATAATGCATGCACATAGAGTTTAACTCATTATATATATAGTTTGATATAGATACATGTATGCCTTAAAATTTTAAAGTGTCACCTTTCTTCTTCAGACGAGAGCGAACTTCACAACAGGAACCCCGATATTGCACCATGCGTGACTTTGAAAATAGCGGCTGGCGTTTTATCGGGCCAATTATTGCAAAGATTTTTTCTTTAGGATTTTCAAGTGTTTCGCCTACTTTCTGTGTTTAGACACATGCATTTGATGAATTTCACATCATTTGATTAATTCATTTCCAAAAAAATGCTGTCAGAGATTTACAGAGGAACAGAGAGTAAAAATTCACTCTGACTATTGGAACCCTAAAAGGAACTGTTATTCTAAAAGATAATTTGTACTTTTAAGCATAAAAACTAAGCCTGTTGCAAGAAAACGTAAAAGAGATGGCAGGAAGGGAAGCAAAACCAAAAGCCATACATTTGTTTTAAATTTTAACAACAGGGAAGAAGTAGTTTGTAAAACATTCTTTCTCAATACACTATCTATTTCTGAAACCTTTATGGGAGTCGCATTAGAAAAACCAGCGAATCTACGTTGGTGATGCCAGACCAAAGAGGTAAGCGTATTCCTATAAATAAAGTAACAAATGATAAGTTAGAAATAATCAAAGCACATATTTCAAAGTTTCCAGTGTATGAAAGCCACTACAGCAGGGAAAGATCCAAACGTAAATGCCTAGGCAGCCACCTAAACATTTCTGAAATGTATTCACTATACGTCAATGAATGCAAGAAAGAAAAAAAAAGCCAGAGAAAAAGTGGGTCTATTCAAAAGTTTAAAATGAAGACTTCAATTTCTTTCCACTTGCCAGACAACGACACTTGCGATATTTGTGACAAATTAGATTTGTGAATTAAAAAATGAAAGAACTGTGGAAAAATGCAACAAAATTAAAGTTAAAAAAGAAAACCACTGGAAGAAGCTTCACTTAGATTGTGAATTAAAAAATGAAAGAACTGTGGAAAAATGCAACCAAATTAAAGTTAAAAAAGAAAAGCACTGGAAGAAGCTTCACTTAGATTGTGAATTAAAAAATTAAAGAACTGTGGAAAAATGCAACCAAATTAAAGTTAAAAAAGAAAACCACTGGAAGAAGCTTCACTTAGATGTGAGTTAAAAAGAAGATAAACAAAAAGGCCGTGCTAATAACGGCTGGAGAGTCGTCATGTCATATCTCCAAAAATGCATTCCTACTCCAGATTTGAAGAACTCTCGAAGTTTTTATTCAAGAAAACTCTGGACATTAAATAGTACCATTCTTGACACAACCACCGGTAAAACTTGGTGTATGATTTGGTATGAAATGACAGCCGTGCGAGGAGGAAATGAAATTGCATCCTGCTTATATATATATATATACATGGGCCAATGAAGAACTTCAAAATTCTGAAAATCCAAATGAAAACTTAACGGTATGAAATGATAATTGCAGTGGCCAAGATATATCAATATGGTGTTCATGTACATATGGATGTTAGAAAAAATTTCTACTTTAAAAGAAATAAACCACAAGTTTATACTTGCTGGACACACTCACACGGAAGTTGATGGAAAACGTGTTATAGAGCGAGCTGAAAAACAATTAAAAAACCACACTATCAACACTACAAATGATTGGGCTAAATTTATTAGTTCGTGTTCAAGAAAAAATGCATTTCTTGTAAGAAGGATGGGATTTGGAGACTTTTTAATTTTTTTTTTATTTGAGGATCAAAGAAGTTCTTTTTGTTTCAAGAAAGACAAACACTAATAAAGAGCCATTTTTGATATCGAACGCAGTTTGGTTGCAGCTTCAAAAAGGAGACAGCAAATTGTATTATAAGACCAGCTTTGCAGATGAATCCTTTAAAGCAGTTGAATTAAAAAGAAGTAAACGAGAAGAAAGGGTTGTTATGCCAAAGACAATTCCAAAATTAACCACAAAAGACTAACCACAAAAAAAGATAAGTAATGAAAAGTACAGAGAGCTTATGAATTTGATGCAGTGGATTCCTATAGATCATAGACCTTACTTTGAAAATCTTCCACATGGAGAAAACGAAGGAAACTTTCCTGAAGATGACTTAACTGCTCTGGACTAAGAACATCTGCAATTCATAGACTATCTCAGTTTTTTTTTTCTAAATTTTAAAATTAAATACGTTATGCTTATATATTCTAATTCTAATTGTCAATTACTTTTTGTATTAAAAGTATCATTAAACTTTTACTATGAACATATGCAGTTTACTTTTAAAACAGTGTTTGGTGTAAAAATACAATAACGTAAGCTCAGTTCTGATATAATGAGCCATTAAATCTAATTATATAAATAATTGTTAAATTGTACGGAAATAGACCAATAAGGAGTATAGCATACATTTTTTTTTTAAAGTTAACATTCATATTTTGTCTATGTAACTAGGAAATGAAATCCTTCCTCTCAGTTTTTACCAGGAACGCAGATTCGGAGTCTAATTTTGGGGTAAAGGAATCGGATTCGGAGCCGGGATTTGAAGGTTTGAAATCACAGACGCTGAAATCGGAGTTGGTCATTTTTCTCTCTGGGTCCGCTACTCTGCTGGTGCTACGGAGTCATTCGGAATCGGAGTCTAAATAATATAATAGTCGGAGTCTAAGGCTCTAAAATTCCCGGAGTCGGAGTTGGTCATTTTCAACCCGAATCCACAACCCTGGTTTTTACACTCTCGTACAAAGTAGATTTATGTGACTTACGTTATTCTGACCCTGAGGTACGGAACTGCTTTTCATGTTAAACCACAAAAACGTAAGTCCAGTTCTGATATAGTGAATCATTTATTTTTTAATTTAATAAATAATTGTAAAATTGTGCAAAAATTAACCAACAAGACATGAAGTATACATATTTTTTTAGTATTAACAGTCATATTTTGTAGCGTAATTTATATAATAGCTTTGCAACAAGGCAACAAAACCATTATTTTCTGTTTTTTCGCTCTACTGCAAAATTATCATAATGTGACTTACGTTTGTCTGGCTCTGAGGTACAGAAATAAAGTAGGTAACGTCCCACATTATCCATATTGTTATTACATGAAAAAGGTAAAAAACTGGGTAAAATAGTGAATTAATAAGAACATATAAGTGAATGAATGAATAAATACGGGAATTATTAAATGAAAGAGTGTAAATGAAAGAATTGATATATGAATGCATAAGTGATTTGATAAAGGATTTAATAAGTAGATGAAATGAATTATTTCAATGAACCCCTTCCGCTTTGCCCGCATGCACTTGACTAGCCGTAGGAAACACCTAAAATACAAATAAAACTTCATATTAAACAAATACTTACTGCAGTGACCATTAGAAGATCTCAATTAATATTTAAAATACAAGTAACAAGAACTTTGACAAAAATAATTTTTGACCAACAACAAAATTTTACAATTTTCTAAAATTGCTTGTATTATATTTTTGATTTTCAAAGGTAAATTTTCTTGACTGGAAAAGAATACATAGTTGACATATTACAAGGTGGTGAAAAAAGCAGAGTAAATATTTCACCATTTCACTTTGTTCTACATTCCTCTACTTACACTTTTAAAAAATATATGTTTTGAAAATGGTATTCCAAATGAAAAGTTTAACATGTGTTGTTGAAACTAAAGCATAAATATTGAGACCTGTACGTAAAATCTTTTCTAATCCAAGATATTGCATGGAATAGATCCTTTTTTACGTTTTTTCTCTATTGCGGCATACGTAGCTCTGACTTAATTATAAAGCAAATAGTTATGTCACAGCTTTGCCGCAGAAAAAGAATGAATACAAATATTTTTATTATTTACTTTTTAAATAATTAGCCATACTTAGAAAAAAAGAATTGGCTTCGATAAAAACTGATTGCAAGAAGTAAATTCAAGTGTAGGTTTACTTCTTGCAATCGCGACTTTTAAAAGCTAGCAAATAAAAGACAGAATGAATAAATGAGGAGGAAATGAAACAATAAACGAAATAATAAATAAGCATGTTATTATATGAAAAAAGTAAATAAATGAGTAAAATAGTGAATTAATAAGAACATATAAGTGAATGAATTGATAAATGAGGGAATTATTAAATGCAAGAGTGTAAATGAAAGAATTAATAAATGAATGCATAAGTGATTTGATAAAAGATTTAATAAAGTAAATGAAATGAACTATTTGAATATGCTCCTTCCGCTTTGCCCGCATGCGTTTGACTAAACGTAGGAAGCACTTAAAATACAAATAAAACTTGATATTAAAAAAATAAATACTGAGGTGACCCTTAGAAGGTCTCAATTAATATTTAAAATACAAGTAGCAAGATCTTTATCATTTAAAAATGAAAAAAAATAATTTTTTACCTACAACAAAATATTACAATATTCTAAAATTGCTTGTATTATATTTTTCATTTCAAAGGTAAACTTTCTTGACTGGAAAAGAATACATAGTTGGCATATTACTAGGCAGATGGTGCAAAAAGCAGAGTAAATATTTCACCATTTCACTTTGCTTTCCACTCATCTACTTACACTTTTAAAAAATATATGTTTTGAAAATGGTACTCCAAATGAAAAATTTAACATGTGTTGTTTAAACTAAAACATAAATATTGAGGCCTGTACGTAAAATTCTTTCTAATCCAAAATATTGCTTGGAATTGATCCTTTCTTTTACATTTTTCTCTGTTGCGGCATATCAAGCTCTGACTTAACTAGAAAGCTAATAGTTATGTCAGAGCTTGCCGCAGAGGAGGAATGAACACCTCATTTTTGATATTTAGTTTTTAAATAATTAACCGTACTTAGAGAAAACAGAATTGGATTCGATAAAAACTGATAGCAAGAAGTAAATTAAAGTGTAGGTTTGCGCCGCTTTTAAAATCTGTATAAACCCTATAACACGCAACCCTTCCCTCAATCACACGAATTCAGAAGCCATTTTTAGCTTCTGAAAACGATATTATCCTTTACTCATAGGATAGTTATTTTAGTCTTTTTTTTTTTTTTAGTGCTTTCTGATTTTCCGCAGTTAATCGAAAATTTTACCTTACTCATTCTAGTGTTTGCTTTCGTTGTTTGATTTTTACTGCAGACAATTCCATGATTTTACTGAATACCTCTCACTATCGCGGAAACTCGAAAACTCGCCCTAATGTGGACTGAAAACTGGCCGAGTTCCAAAATGCTGGGTTTTCAGGAAGGTGTATGCAACAGGTTTTTGTGCGGAATTGTTTTCATATTGCTGAAATGTAGCTGAATTTTATGGATTCGTGTGGCTTATCGAGTTCCAAACCCTTGAGCCTTTTCTGTATTTTTTTCTTTATTGAGTGATTTATTATTTATTAATCAATGTTTTTATTTTATACAAATTATCTTTCGTTTAATTATCTATTCGATGATTTAAATTACTTTACTTTTTTTGTCTCTGATACCCTACAGCAGCTGTTATGTGTAAGTGAAATCTTTCCAACAAGCTTTTGTTGGAAAGGCTCAATTATATATCCTTCAATATGTCTCCACAGAAATAAACATGATTTTGTAAAAAAATAAATAAATAAAAATTCAAACACAAGTAAAAAATAGGGAGTAGCAACTTTTAAAAAATATATTATTCACCATTGCATTTTTACACACCCATTAAGTAAGTTTAAGAAAATAATTTTTATTTTCTATAGTATTCATAGGACAGAGTTTGCGGGTTATTTAAGTTTCACTGATTAAAAAAAATGTATAAAGCAGTCATCATGCGACGTTCGAAATATGTTCAAATAGGAAACTTAAACCATGTTTTCTTAAAACTAAAAGTTCCAAAAGGTATCTACTTTGCGCCGATTCCATTGGTTGGTGGTGAACTTTATATACTTTTTTTCTCTGAAGTAGTTTTGAAGTATAATTTTTTCTTTCTTGATTTTCTCAAAACAGTTTTTCGACGTTTTTGTACACGTGAAAAACTCTACACAAAAAAGTATTATATCTATACATTTTATAATTTACAAACATAACTGACTATATTACTTTTCAACAAACCTCTGAACCAGTGAACATACAATATTCTCTTTTTTATTAATAATGAATAATAAAATTATGTTTTTCGCTTGAAATTTCCAACATTTTGCTCTAATACTTGTTTTTAGTAATTTATGTATAGTTTAGAGGTTTTTTGCGTTTTCTGGTATCTAACAATAGTTTAACATAGAAAGTTTGAAAATCGAAAGAAAATTGAATACCCTGGAAGTGCTAAGGAATCATTAGTTTTTGCAGAAAAAAGATTTTTTTTTTTTTTTTTTGTAAAAAAAACTAACACTTGAAAAACATTTTTTTTTTTTTTGATATTAACCCAAAAAGTGTGTTCAATAAAGTCCAATAGAAAAGGATATTTTACAAAAAAAAAAAACTTAAAGCATGTATTAGTAAAAAAGTTTTAAAATCCAATTTTATATTCATTAACACCCTCAGAAAACGAGACTGTAATATCATCATTCATTTTGATATCCGACAAGTGTTTTCATCATTGGGTGTTCCAGTAATTTTTTTACTGCTCATTGTATTTGTAAAGATATTTCGCTTTGTAAAAGAGCAACTGTCACACAAGATGATTTTTCTTAGTTCGAATTCTAAACAGAAGTAATGTGCACGTGATGAAGGTAAAACTTTAATGTTAGTATTTTTTCCCTCGAGTAGTCTTTTTGCGCTTTTCTGAAAAGTAGATTTATGACTAATACAAAGGAATGCATCAGAGAAAGAAACGTAGAGTAACGAAAACTGTTACGATAATTTTTTTTTCTACTATTTTTATAGGAATAATTTTTTAAACTCCAACTGCGTCGTCGCTCGGCGTTACACGGTCTGCCTGGAAAATAAAAGAAATGTCAACTGACGCATGATCAACACTCAACGCGTAATAAATTTAGGACAAAATTTTCTTTCGCAATAACTCTAGTTTCAAAAAAAAAAACGTTGTAATGGGCATCTTTGTTTTATCTTCGTGGGCTTGTTTTTAATCTGGTAAGAAGGGCGGTACATAATCTTAAGTCCTGAATGTTTGACTGTGGAAAACCGACCATACACTGCGTTGAATAGTGAAAAAAAAGAGAAAGACAAAAGGAAGAGGACAGTCTTTATTACAATAAAGTTCGGTGGTAAAATTGGAGGCAATTATTCCTGTTTGAATTTTGAGTTCGTTTTCAGGACCAGAAGAGTCAATGAGTAGGATACCTAAACCACTTTTATGAAAGGATTAATTAGAGGAAGTAATTGAAAAACGTAGTTATATTTTTCCCTTTGAGAGTGAATGGACTGTTTACTAATTAACCCTAAAGTGGTTCCTTCTTAAAATGAGGTCATGAGAAGTTAAAAAGAATTCTAACGTTGACAAGTAACCTTAAGGAAGGAAAAAATGTTTTTTTTAGCTCCTGGAAGCTAAAATAGCAAACGTATTCGAAAGCTTCAGGGTTTTTCTGTAGTTGAGGAAAGTTGCCACATTTAAAAGTATAAAAAGTGCCTGTATTTAACTTCATAATCATTAAGGAAATAAGTAAGTGCACTAAAAGATCTTTGAGATGTTTTCAACGACCGACGCCACTATGCCTTGAATAGATAAAATGATATTCATATCAGAAATATCTCCAGAATACATTAAAAAATTAATAAACGCGTAAGAAAATTTCGACATTAACGTACTTACCATAATCCCGAAATAGATCTTCAAACCCAATATGCATCTTCATTTATAGTTCGTAATACTTAGGTTCGTATGCTTTTCTTGCACTTTCAGAAAGCTTTTGCTGCATAAGATGTCTTGTACTGCAAATCCAGGCGAATGTTTTAATGTAACGCCTAAGAGTTGCAGCACAAGACAACTTAAGAAGCCTTTAAGTTTCTTCGCTGTACACCTTTTATAAGTGTCATCAAATACTCTATAAACGAAGAACTGCTCTTTTAAATTCTTACTTGACTTTAAGGTGAAAAAATTTATGGATTTTTATAGTATATTTAGACTTTTGAATATCTATCGCTTAACAAGCTGTGACTATTGCAGGCTCATATGATTTTATTCAATGTAGCGAGCGATTCCGCAGCAATTTATACGTCACATACATAAATATTTTCAATTTGTTTGTTTTTTGAAGAATTTTGCTTTTTAACCTTTTTAAATGAAAAATACGTAATTTCTTAATTAGTGAATTATTTTTAAGTAAATTTAGTTCCTCCTATTTTTCCAAATACCTTTTACATTCCAAGGTGCGAAATGCTGCTGATTCAGTCGAATAATTTAATATTTGAGATCTGGGACCTAAATTAAAAAGTGAAAAGTCTTGAGACTATTTATGCACTTTTTTTTCAAAATATCATTAAATACCATTTACGTAGGCTTGCCTAACGTCCCGGTTTGACCAGGACAGTCCTGATCTAAAAATCTTGTTTCCTGATTTTTAAAACAACAAACGGTAACAAAGAATCTTGAAACGAGTTTAGATTTTTTGTTCAGGGAAAACAGACTTCAGCTGAGTAGTTTTGGAAAGCTACGCATTGAAGCAATGGGTAATAAAAATTAGCATAAATCGTTTTCTCCTACAAAAGAATGAAAATGCGGATCACCGAAGGTGGTAATTTTTTAAAATAAATGATGCCTTACTTGTGAAGTTTGATTAAGTATTGTGGGAGTTACAGGCGAAAAAAAAAAGCTTTTGAGAAACAATGAATGTGCTGTTGATTGCAGCCTATTTTGGTGATTTACAAGAACTATGCAATGGGTTTTTTTTTTTTTTTTTTTTGAAGAATATACATAAGTAAAATGGAAGGAGATGTACCGAGAGAAGTTTTGAAATTTTTTTTAAGCAATACAAATGTCGAATATAACTTTCTAAATCTAGTATGAATTAAATATTTGTTGCATTTATTTTTGTTCACCTCTTCTGTTAAATTTCAAGTTACGAAGATGTCCATACAGTCCAAAGGAGTGAGTTTTGAAAAAAAAAAATTCTATGATTTGACCATATGTGGCTTAAGAACATCTGACAAAGTACAAATCATGAGTAGAAGACAGAATGCACAGATTTTAAGGAAAACCTCCTGTTTGGATATGAATTCTTCTTTTCGAGTGCTTTTGCAATGCTTCATTGATGATATAGCAGTTAAATGTACAGCTTTGTATCAAAACGACTTTTCATTTGAAAAATTCTTACTTTATAACATGAAAAACACCGAAACACCAGTTGGAGAAAAATATAGCGACTGGTAATCTTCATCTTTTCAAAAGTAATGAAGCTTAAAATATTTGTTGTAAAAATTCGTTTTTAGTTTGATTTCAGTTCCAATTTATGTACATCTTGAAGCGCTTATTTGTTTTCTTGAGAAATAGTTTCAGTGTATTTTCCCCTTTAATGCAGCATTCAATTTTCTGTTTACATTTCATTACACTATATTAATGCAAACGTATTACACCTAATTGACTGAAATATTCAATCCTTAGATTTTTTCTACATGGTACATCTCGTCGTAATGGAATTTACGGTAGATATATGCAGTGAATGATATTTTCTTAGAAAATTCCTAATTCAAAAATTAATTTCTTTAGCGGAATTTCTTTTGCTTTGAAATTCTAACTATATGAGCGTGGAGTGGAGGTAATTAGCGGATGAAGTAAAAAATATTTTTGCTATGGTATCTCAATTTGTGACTTAATAACATCTCAAAAAGTACAAAGCATAAATAGAGAACGAATTGCACAGATTTTAAGGAAGGCCTTCTGTTGGGATATGAATTCTTCTTTTCAAGTGCTCTTGCAATGCTTCATTGATGATTCTGCCATCAAATGGGTACAGCTTCGTAAAAAAACTGATCCTTTCTCTTTATCTGAAGAATTTTTACTTTATAACATGAGAAAAGCTGAAGCACCAGGCGCGACAAATATAGCGACTGGTAGACTTCATCATTTCAAAAGTTATAAAGCCTAAAATACTTGATGGAAAAATTCCTTTTCAGTTCAATTTCAGTTTCCTGAAGTTTTCTTGGGATATAGGTTCAGTGTTTTTTTTTTTTTTTTTTACTTAATGCAGCATCCAATTTTCAGTTTACATTTCATTACACTATATTGATGTTAACGTATTACATTGACTAAAATAATCGATCCCTAGTTCTTTACTACATGGTACATCTCGTCGTAATGGATTTCACAGTAGATATGTGTAGTGAATGTTGTTTTTTTTAGAAAATTCCTAACGCAAAAATTCATTTCTTTTACGAAATTTCTTTTGCTTTAAAATTCTAATTATATGAGCGTGGAGTGGAGGTAATTAGCGCATGAAGTAAAAAATATTTTTGCTATGGTATCTCAATTTGTGATTTAATAACATCTCAAAAAGTACAAAGCATAAGTAGAGGACGAAATGCGCAGATTTTAAGGAAGGTCTTCTGTTGGGAATGAATTCTTCTTTTCAAGTGCTCTTGCAATGCTTCATTGATGATTCTGCCGTGAAATGGGTACAGCTTCGTAAAAAAACTGATCCTTTCTCTTTATCTGAAGAATTTTTACTTTATAACATGAGAAAAGCTGAAGCACCAGGCGCGACAAATATAGCGACTGGTAGACTTCATCATTTCAAAAGTTATAAAGCCTAAAATACTTGATGGAAAAATTCCTTTTCAGTTCAATTTCAGTTCCCTGAAGTTTTCTTGGGATATAGGTTCAGTGTTTTTTTTTTTTTTTACTTAATGCAGCATCCAATTTTCAGTTTACATTTCATTACACTATATTGATGTTAACGTATTACATTGATTAAAATAATCGATCCCTAGTTCTTTTCTACATGGTACATCTCATCGTAATTGATTTTACAGTAGATATGTGTAGTGAATGCTGGTTTTTTTTAGAAAATTTCTAACGCAAAAGTTCATTTCTTTTACGAAATTTCTTTTGCTTTGAAATTCTAACTATATGAGCTTGGAGTGGAGGTAATGAGCACATGAAGTAAAAATACTTTTGCTGCGGTATCTCATCTTGTGACTTAAGAACATCTCAAATTACATAGGTTAAACAAGAGCTTGGTACAAAGATTTCGAGGGAGGCATAGGTAGTCGGCATTTTCAGAAAACATAAAAATGTAAGTAGCAGTAATTTAAACTCTCTTAGTAATTTAAGCTCAGTTTTTTGAAAGGTAAACTTAATGAACTGTACAGTCCAAAGCCCCTGTAAATACGTGGTGGCTCTCTCTTGACAGAATTGGAGAGAAGTATAGGCCATTCCATGCTAAAGCCGCAGCTTTTACTTAGCAATTTTATGTTATTTACATATTTAAAACACAAAACGTTCCTCGAGATTATATGGCGTTGAATGAAATAAAAATATGCATCAAGTCGGTAAATAAACACGCGTTTAACAAAGATAAAATATATAAATGCTAAATTTAAAGTTTTACTTCTTTTTACTGCATTAAAAATCTATTGACATTTTTTTCCCTCGTAAATATCCCAGGATCAGTTTGAATGGGAACGAGCTTAATCATTGGAACCAGCGAGAGTAATGGAATTTCGATTCGGAGCAACCCTTCTATATTATCAGAGCAAAGCATTATTTATACTGAACAATCACATTATTTAAAATTGTTATAACAACCCCTGCAAAGTCGTAATAAAAACCAATAATTATTAGTAATAACGCAAAAGAAGTCAAAATAAGGACTTACCTAGCTTCCATTTTGCACCATATCCAGTGCCTCGCAATTCCAAAGTTACATGTTTTCTTGTAAGGCTTTTGTCATTCCAGAATTTACTGTCATTCTCATGCTACCACTTTTGGTAGATTCAGCTTTCAGTGATTCTGTTTTGCTGCAAGTACATTACATTCGTAAATTATCACAGGTGATCTAAAAAAAATGCCCACAGTTATATTTCCTCTGCAGGAAAAATTGGTAGATATATATTATTACTCACAAGTATTTCTCATCCATATCTGAAATTAAATAAATGGAAGCAAAAATATTTTTTTTAAATCTTCAATATTTTTGAATATTTTATTTTCTTCATAAAAAATTGCTTTAAGTGGCACAACATGTTGTAATTTTGTAAGTCACGCAATAAAAATCTTTGCGAATATAATTAACATAGGCTAGGAGGTTTCGAAATATGGGTTGTATTTATGAAAGTTATTATACTTTATGTAACGACAAGTGTTTCCATTTAGTGAACTAGATTTCGGATAACTTTATCGAAAATTGGTATGTTTTGTTAGCTTGTGTATATATATATATATATATATATATATATATATATATATATATATATATATATTTTGCATTTGGTGACTGCAACGGATAATTGTACAATATAAAAAAAAAATGAAGTTTTCCAATAGCTTCAAAAATAAATACCGAGCTGATGTGTGCATCACATGACTTTCTTTTATTCCAATTTAATGTCATTTCCCCATTATTGGCGTTTTTAATGTGATTCAATAGTTTACTCTTTAAATATCACCAACAGTGGCCATATTGAAATCAGATTTTTTTTTAAAAAAATCGCCAAATTTGTCGCCGAGTTGGCGACAAATTGTGGCAAAGAAAAAAAAAAAACTGGAGGTAAATCGCCAAAAGTTCGCAAAATTATAATACCACTCGAAATTACATCGAAATTAAAAATGATTTCCCCCAAAAATGGGCAAAAGACCCCTTTAGAAACACCCGAATGGAACCAAAAGGAGAGGTGCAAAACTAGACCTCACTATGAGTCTTCGTACCAAATTTCAACTTTCTTGGGCATGCCGTTTTTGAGTTATGCGACACACATACACACATACAGACGTCACGAGAAAACTCGTTGTAATTAACTCGGGAATTGTGATTGTGGATATTTCGCGTGTCTATACGTTCTTAAGCACTCATCCACGTGTGGTCGAGTCGAAAAAACAAACTCAACATTCATTCGGGAGTGAGTTAAATTGAAATTAAGGTCTATTTTTTCGTGAAATTTTTTTCGCGAATACAATGCTTCCTTTTTTGTAAAAGGAAGTAAAAGGGAAAATAAATTTAACAATAAGCAAACAAGTTAGGTTTTACATTATTACTCGGGAAAAGAAAAAAAACTCGGGCATGATTTTATTAATATTATTATGTTTATTGTATAAACCAGACTTTCCCAAACTTTCCGATGCGGCACCCCTTAAAGAATTTGAATTTTCTTACGGCACTCTAGCCGTCCTCTCTATTACATACAAATGTATCGATAAGATGGACATTTCGCGGCACCCCTGGTCTATTTCTGCGGCACCAGGTTTTAGGACCCCTAATCTATACTATTAAAGCTATTGCGCGTTTGTATATGTGCATCGAAGTGTTTTTTTTTTTTTTGTATCCCTATATCATCCGGACTGTTAGGTCTACCAGGTCAATACTGGCATCGCCGGATACAGGACATTTAGGGTGACAATCTCTAGCCCTTAAATTAGACTATTCTTTCAAGGGGGTAAATTTGCCACTGGTTTTTCTTAAATGAAAAACCTCCAAAAATTTTGATTTTACAGGAAAGAGCCGTATATTCGGAGAAGACAAATAAAATGTAAGAAACTCCGAGAGAAACGACGGCTAAGTTTTTGAAAAGTTCTTTTACTGTGCATTTTCTTAAAAACACACAAAGATTTAACACAATAATTTTAATTTTAAGGGTGTTTTCTACTACTAAAGCTACTCAGCTTCTTTGAAGGCATTAAATTCAGACAGATGAAAACCAGTTTTTGACTAATGTGTCAAAGGTTTTTATCCAAAAGTTTTGATGCTTCAGAACCCGTCAACATGGTGTGATAAGAATCGTGTTGAAGGGGAGCCCTTTAGTATTTTTTAAATATATAAATGTTATCTCTTATTATCCAAAAATATTTTCTGTTTAAATTTATTAAATTCTTTTTTTTTTTGTTACATTTTTTTAATAATACGCGGACATTGTGTGTGATTTTTAATGCTGTACATAGTAACTTATATGAATTTTAAGTAACAGTTTATCAAAGGAATGTTAAGTTAGTGACGATTCCGTCGTCTACTGTTTCATTTGGTTTAAGGAAAATGAAGCTAGTAAGCTAAACAAGAGAACATATTATTGGCGACTAGTTAAAGATCTGAATTTTCAAGTCTAAACTCTTCTATTTATAAAAAGGTTACCCCTACAACATATCTTCACAAAACAACGCCTGCATTTCCCCCTTTTTTCCCCTATCGACCAATGAACTCCTTGAACCAATGAAATACAAGCATTCCAATTAACCTCTTAAATTGACTTTCTCAGCCACGGGAAAATAAAAGGGTTTCCTCTTTAATTACTGAGCACTTTATAGTGCAATTAGCACGATTGCCGATTAATGAGTTGTGAAGAAGTGAAAAGGGGGGGCCCTTGTGTGTGTGTGTGTGTGTGTGTGAAACGAGTGCAAGCACTGATATTACTGGTCTATTGTTCTATATTCATGAGTTAACATTCATTTAAATTAATTATTTTTTATGTTTTAATATAAATTTTAACACTATATTATTTAGTTAGTTCCTTTTTTGGTTGCAAAACCAAATAATAGAATAACTATAGCTTATGTTTTAGGGGGAAAATGTACAACTTATTTTAGTATTCATAACGCCCTCAGAGCAGGTCAATATCATCATTAATTTTGATATCAGCTCTGGATTTCATCATCGGACGATGAATATGCAATTGTATGGCAAAAATTATCTTGACACTTTCAATAAACAACATTTTATCGAATTTCTACAAAAATACTCGATTTTACACTCTGTAACTTTATCGAGGTAAAAGTCACTGTTACTTTCTGGTTAAGGGCAGCCATTCAGCGATGGACAGGTTTTTCTAGCATTGTTAATATCAAGTTTGTTATCGATATTTTCGGAACACCATTGTTGGATTCTCAAAACAGTATCGTTAAAGAACACCTCCACAATATTTTATTTTTTTTTTATTTTTTTTTATTTTTTTTTTGAAACATAACTTTTTATCCAGTGTGATTTAATGATGTTAATGCTTTTCAGTCACCAATAGTCGACTTTCTTTCCATTTACGTTTTTAAGAGGTTTCTTTCAAGAAGACCAAAAATTGCTGTTTTTTTTTTTTTTTTTTTTTTTTTTTGTATCTGATCGCAGTTTTTTCTGTCACGATATCGTATCGTTTTTGAAGTACGCATTAATATTGCTGAGTGATATTGACGTTTTACGGGTCAGGTTGTAGTGGATATCATCAAAACAAAACCACGCAAAAACTTTAAAGTATTATATTATTCAATTACATTTGCTTGGTATTAGTCTTTTTCATTTTGTTTATTCAAAAGACTTAAGTTTGATGCATTTTTAAAAAACAAATGCTACAGTTATCCGAACGAAAATGAGGGAAATAGTGGTTAAAAGAATAGGGAAAGAGCTAAAATGAGAATAAAAGTTTAAATGCATCTTGTTAATTTTACACTGCCGGATTACACTTTATTACTTTAAAAAAATTGAAAATTGAGGTTTGAATCACTTCGATATGTTAGCTTTTAAAAAATCTGAAAAAATGAGCCCGCATTCTAATACACTTTATTTAAAAAAAAAAACTGCCTTTGTTCTTCGTCTTCCGTCAAAGTAAAATTAAATTATTGGTATAGGATTTGATTTTACTCCTTTGTCAGTTTTGTCACTTAGAAAATCCTTAAGCCATGTTTTGGATTTCAAATAACATTGATTTTTAGGCAATATACTGAACTCAGTACTTAAAAAATTCCTTCTGATAAAGTCTGTTCTAGATTTAAAAAAATTTAAAACATTTGAAAAGAAACCAAATATGCAACTTATTTTACATGAAGGATTTAACTTCGTCAGGTGAAGTTTTATTTTACAGCCGTAACATTACAGTCATCTTCATCGTTTACTGCTTTTGATCTTAATTTTTTGACCATGCTTGCTTTGACTCTTTTGTTCTAAGGTATCGCCGAAAAATGAAAATGTAACTTGCTTTGAACTGAAGTTCCTCAGAGTTAATTATTTCAGAAAGTGCAACGTCTTAACTAATTTTTCCATTTTTATAAAACAGTCTTTAATATGATTAACGAGAGCTTTTTTCAATGTCGTGGCTGGATTATAAAATAATGTACTGTTTCAAAAGTAAAACTTTTTTTAAACTGTTTTCTTTCCCTCAAGTGGTAATTTTTAGCATCTTTCAGGCAAAAAACTGTTAGCTTCAAGGTTTCATCGTTGATAATTGTGTGGTTCTAGTTAATAATTTCTCTTCTACTTTTGATGTATTTATTTTTCTCAACGTGTTATCTACTCTAGAACCAGGCGAATATTTAATTACAACGACTGGTAGCCTAAATTAAATTACATATTGAGAAACTTGAGATTTTATTTGGTGCATCTCTTTGTAAGTAAAATATTAAATTCTACATAATAAAAGTAGTGTGCTTTTAAAGCTTTTTGCTTGAATTCATATTTTTCTGCTGTTGAAACTTTATGGCTTAATGAGATTGATTTGCTGTTATATGAAATGGGTTTTTCGTCAATCTTATGACAAAATAATAGAAATCATAAACTTGTTGCGAAGGTAAAGCTTTTTTTCAGATTATCTGAATTTTTTCTTAAACCAGATTTTCTTTTCGTGGTCTCAGAATTGCAATGCTTCGTCAGAAGTTTTCATCTTTTCGATTTCATCATTGACCACACATAGGCTAATTCATTCATTTTATCTCTTGCTTGTGTTAAAATTGCATGTAGTTTAAGTTATTTTGTGCAGGGCTATTCCATGTCAGACAATCAATGAGTGCTAATCCATGAAAACAGATAAATATATATTTTTAATTTTGCCTATTATTTGCTTTTATTTTTTGAAAATGTTTTTTAAATCTTATGCAGCAATTTCCCTTGTTCAAATAAATTTATTGTTTTCTAAACTTTTAAAACAGCACTGTAGCTTCGTATCCTGTTATAAATTTAGATTATTATGCAAGAAAAATTTCATTAAACTTCATCTGAGGACTTCATTAGGACCAAATTTTTCCGCCTATGGTCATTCGAACTGACTCTTTTCCCATTTTCACCACGTCAAGATGATCAACTGTACTAATTGACTTCCAGTTTGGAATGCATTGAAGCAATGCCTATTTTAAAAAAACGGAATAAGTCTACTTCTTCGATAAAACAATGAAAAATATGATTTGTTAGGTTTTTTTTTTTTTTTTTTTTGCTCAAAACTGTGAATATTTTTCTTTTCCATGATACCTTAAGTATGAAGTTTGTTAAAATATTCAGGAGTTTATGGCGTTGTCAGAAAAAAAAATTTTTTTTAGAAATAATAAATATAATGCTGATTTCAGCTTATTTTCCTGATTTACTAGAATGAGTGTTTTTCTCTCCTAAAGATTTTTATTTAAGAAAGACAGCTACCGAGATATCAGATTTTGAAGTTAAACGAATGTCTAACACAGCTCTCTAAATCTTTCATAGTTTTAATATTTTCGGCATCTATTTTTGCTCATCTCTTCCGTTAAATTTCGGAAATATCCATACTTTCCTTAGTAGTGCGCTTTGTAGAAAAATATTTTTTGCTATGGTTTGACTTAAACAAAATCTGGAAAATACAAAGCATGAGTAGATGACAGAGAACACAAACTTTTGGGATGGCATTCTGTTGTGATATGAATTCTTTTCAAGTGCTGTTGCAATGCTTCATTGGTTATAAAATTGGTGAATTGCAATTTAAATTTGTTTCGCTTTGTATAATAACCATTGATCCCTTTTCAATCTTTGAAGAATTCTTACTTTATAACAAATGGAAAGCTGAAACACCAGTCGGCACAAATATAGCGACTGGTACATTTTCAACTTCACAAAAGTTATATAGCACAACTATTTCTTGTTCAAAATTCTTTTTTTAAATTCTACTTCAGTTTCTATTTCTATTCGTCTTGAAATGTTGACTTTTCTTCTTGGGACATAATTTCCGTATATTTTTTTCTAAATGTGGTATCAGATTTTTCTGTATACATTTCGTTACACTATAATGATGTAAACGTATTACACCTAATTGACTTAAATAATAGTTCCCTTGTTGTTTTTTCTTTTGCACCTCGTCGTGCTTTATTTCACAGTAATGAATAATGTTTTCTTATACATGAATAATGTTTTCTATATTACTCAAAAACAACCATTACACCCAAACCATGAATCATTTAACGCATTTCTAAGAAAACGCAAAAGTATGTGGGTGGCATCTTGTGGAAAAAGAACAAATTTGAAACAATTTCTGGGGGGGGGGGGATCAGTCACTTCTGTAAACAGTTCGTGTAGCATATGGTCATGCAACCCAGGATCATTTCTTCCACCTAAACTTTTCGGAAAACAAATGTATCTATTTATGAATGCAAAAACTAATAAAAAACACTTTTACTTACCTATATTTTATATGTGTATAAATATAATTTTCCATGTTTGCTGTCATTTCGAAATCAAAAAGTATTGGCATAAAAGTTTTTCAAAATGCGTTATGTTTGAAGTTCGTCAATCGTTGCAGCAAATATTTAGTCTTTTTTGACTTTAAAGTTCAAATGATTCTGTTACACTTTTTATCTCCTTTTTTTTTCGTTTAATGTTCATGGCATACAGACGCATTAATAATTTTAAAGCTTCAGCTTTTTATTGTTACATACTACTTTAAAGAAATTACTCATTTACTCGTGAAAAAAAAATTTCAAATCATATGTCATATGTTGTATGCGCTATTTTAACTTGAAATCGTTTCTATAGCATTGGGAGATTTTTATTTGAGGGAATATGTTGCACTTAATTTGCATTTAAAAAACAAACATTTCATTTAGATATATATATATACCTGAATAATTGAAAAAATGCAGCAGTTTCATCAAGGTATTTTTTGAACTAGATACAAACAAAAAGAGCGAAGTTCTAAATTGAATTCAAGTGGTCTTAGCATTAATTGTCTTCGTAATAAAACTAATAAAAAATAGAATTTTCTTTTACCTCGTAAGACCTCACCTATCCTCACATTTGTTCTATCCATGCACCACCAGCACCACCTCCAAAGGGGCAAAAGGCAAATAAAGGCAGGAAAGCTGTACGTAGTTATATAGTAACATTCTAACCATGTAAGAAAAAGCAACAACATCAACTGAAATAAATATAAACTAAGAAGAAAAATTATTTCACACATTATTTAAATGTGAAATTATAGATTCTGAAAATTCAACGCAAATATGAAAAAAAAAGCTCAAAAATAAATGACAAAAATCATACAAGGATAAAATTTTATTTTCTCAAACACCTATTAAATGAAAATGTTATCGCCCTCAGATGACTGGCATTTCATCCTACACAGAATGGAGCAATAACAGCAAATTTGTTGCTAAGTCTACTCCTTCAACTTAAAAATTTTTATATAGCTTTTTGGTCTAGTCGCACACACACATGAAAAAATATGTATTGTAAAATGCTAACACAAAAGAGCATTAGGTAATTACATTTATACTAATAAATAGATACTTTCACTATTTCATACCTCAAACTGTATCTTTTCTTTCTTGGACGAGAGCGTACTTTGCAACATGAGCCGTGATATTACTCCAGGCGGAACTTAAAAAATAGCGACTGCAAGAATGTCAACGAATATGTAGCAAAGTTTTACTCCTTCATCTTCTTCAAGACTTTCTCTTGATTTTTGTGCCTAGAAACATACACACATGGAAAAATACTTAATGCATGCACATAGGGTTTAACTCATTATATATATACTTTGATATAGATACATGTATGCCTTAAAATTTTAAAGTGTCACCTTTCTTCTTCAGACGTGAGCGAACTTCACAACAGGAACCCCGATATTGCACCATGCGTGACTTTGAAAATAGCGGCTGGCGTTTTATCGGGCCAATTATTGCAAAGATTTTTTCTTTAGGAATTTCAAGTGTTTCGCCTACTTTCTGTGTTTAGACACATGCATTTGATGAATTTCACATCATTTGATGAATTCATGTCCAAAAAAATGCTGTCAGAGATTTACAGAGGAACAGAGAGTAAAAATTCACTCTGACTATTGGAACCCTAAAAGGAACTGTTATTCTAAAAGATAATTTGTACTTTTAAGCATAAAAACTAAGAATGTTGCAAGAAAACGTAAAAGAGATGGCAGGAAGGGAAGCAAAACCAAAAGCCATACATTTGTTTTAAATTTTAACAACAGGGAAGAAGTAGTTTGTAAAACATTCTTTCTCAATACACTATCTATTTCTGAAACCTTTATGGGAGTCGCATTAGAAAAACCAGCGAATCTACGTTGGTGATGCCAGACCAAAGAGGTAAGCGTATTCCTATAAATAAAGTAACAAATGATAAGTTAGAAATAATCAAAGCACATATTTCAAAGTTTCCAGTGTATGAAAGCCACTACAGCAGGGAAAGATCCAAACGTAAATACCTAGGCAGCCACCTAAACATTTCTAAAATGTACTCACTATACGTCAATGAAAGCGAGAAAGAAAAAAAAAAGCCAGAGAAAAAGTGGGTCCTATTCAAAAGTTTAAAATGAAGACTTCAATTTCTTTCCACTTGCCAGACGACGACACTTGCGATATTTGTGACAAATTAGATTTGTAAATTAAAAAATGAAAGAACTGTGGAAAAATGCAACCAAATTAAAGTTAAAAAAGAAAAACACTGGAAGAAGCTTCACTTAGATTGTGAATTAAAAAATTAAAGAACTGTGGAAAAATGCAACCAAATTAAAGTTAAAAAAGAAAACCACTGGAAGAAGCTTCACTTAGATGTGAGTTAAAAAGAAGATAAACAAAAAGGCCGTGCTAATAACGGCTGGAGAGTCGTCATGTCATATCTCCAAAAATGCATTCCTACTCCAGACTTGAAGAATTCTCGAAGTTTTTATTCAAGAAAACTCTGGACCATTAAATAGTACCATTCTTTACACAACCACCGATAAAACTTGGTGTATGATTTGGTATGAAATGACAGCCGTGTGAGGAGGAAATGAAATTGCATCATGCTTATATATATATATATATATATATATATATATATATATACATGGGCCCATGAAGAACTTCAAAATTCTGAAAATCCAACTGAAAACTTAACGGTATGAAATGATAATTGCAGTGGCCAAGATATATCAATATCAATATGGTGTTCATGTACATATGGATGTTAGAAAAAATTTCTACTTTAAAAGAAATAAACCACAAGTTTCTACTTGCTGGACACACTCACACGGAAGTTGATGGAAAACATAGTGTTATAGAGCGAGCTGAAAAACAATTAAAAAACCACACTATCAACACTACAAATGATTGGGCTAAATTTATTAGTTCGTGTTCAAGAAAAAATCCATTTCTTGTAAGAAGGATGGGCTTTGAAGACTTTTTAGATTTTTTTTTTCTTTGAGGAGCAAAGAAGCTCTTTTTGTTTCAAGAAAGACAAACACTAATAAAGAGCCATTTTTGATATCGAACGCAGTTTGGTTGCAGCTTCGAAAAGGAGACAGCAAATTGTATTATAAGACCAGCTTTGCAGATGAATCCTTTAAAGCAGTTGAATTAAAAAGAAGTAAACGAGAAGAAAGGGTTCTTATGCCAAAGACAATTCCAAAATTAACCCCAAAAGACTAACCACAAAAAAAGATAAGTAATGAAAAGTACAGAGATCTTATGAATTTGATGCAGTGGATTCCTATAGATCATAGACCTTACTTTGAAAATCTTACACGTGGAGAAAACGAAGGAAACTTTCCTGAAGATGACTTAACTGCTCTGGTCTAAGATCATCTGCAATTCATAGACTATCTCAGTTTTTTTTTTCTAAATTTTAAAATTAAATACGTTATGCTTATATATTCTAATTCTAATTGTCAATTACTTTTTGTATTAAAAGTATCATTAAACGTTTACTATGAACATATGCAGTTTACTTTTAAAACAGTGTTTGGTGTAAAAATACAATAACGTAAGCTCAGTTCTGATATAATGAGCCATTAAATCTAATTAAATAAATAATTCTTAAATTGTACGGAAATAGACCAATAAGGAGTATAGCATACATTTTTTTTTTTAAGTTAACATTCATATTTTGTCTATGTAACTAGGAAATGAAATCCTTCCTCTCAGTTTTTACCAGGAACGCAGATTCGGAGTCTAATTTTGGGGTAAAGGAATCGGATTCGGAGCCGGGATTTGAAAGTTTGAAATCACAGACGCCGAAATCGGAGTTGGTCATTTTTCTCTCTGGGTCCGCTACTCTGCAGGTGCTACGGAGTCATTCGGAATCGGAGTCTAAATAATATAATAGTCGGAGTCTAAGGCTCTAAATTCCCGGAGTCGGAGTTGGTCATTTTCAACCCGAATCCACAACCCTGGTTTTTACACTCTCGTACAAAGTAGATTTATGTGACTCACGTTATTCTGACCCTGAAGTACGGAACTGCTTTTCATGTTAAACCACAATAACGTAAGTCCAGTTCTGATATAGTGAATCATTTATTTTTTAATTTTATAAATAATTGTAAAATTGTGCAAAAATTAACCAACAAGACATGAAGTATACATATTTTTTTAGTATTAACAGTCATATTTTGTAGCGTAATTTATATAATAGCTTTGCAACAAGGCAACAAAACCATTATTTTCTGTTTTTTCGCTCTACTGCAAAATTATCATTATGTGACTTACGTTTGTCTGGCTTTGAGGTACAGAAATAAGGTAGGTAACGTCCCCCATTATCCATATTGTTATTACATGAAAAAGGTAAAAAACTGGGTAAAATAGTGAATTAATAAGAACATATAAGTGAATGAATGAATAAATACGGGAATTATTAAATGAAAGAGTGTAAATGAAAGAATTGATATATGAATGCATAAGTGATTTGATAAAGGATTTAATAAGTAGATAAAATGAATTATTTCAATGAACCCCTTCCGCTTTGCCCGCATGCACTTGACTAGCCGTAGGAAACACCTAAAATACAAATAAAACTTCATATTGAACAAATACTTACTGCAGTGACCATTAGAAGATCTCAATTAATATTTAAAATACAAGTAACAAGAACTTTATCATTTAATAATGACAAAAATAATTTTTGACCAACAACAAAATTTTACAATTTTCTAAAATTGCTTGTATTATATTTTTGATTTTCAAAGGTAAATTTTCTTGACTGGAAAGGAATACATAGTTGACATATTACAAGGTGGTGAAAAAAGCAGAGTAAATATTTCACCATTTCACTTTGTTCTACATTCCTCTACTTACACTTTTAAAAAATATATGTTTTGAAAATGGTATTCCAAATGAAAAGTTTAACATGTGTTGTTGAAACTAAAACATAAATATTGAGACCTGTACGTAAAATCTTTTCTAATCCAAGATATTGCATGGAATAGATCCTTTTTTACGTTTTTTCTCTATTGCGGCATACGTAGCTCTGACTTAATTATAAAGCAAATAGTTATGTCACAACTTTGCCGCAGAAAAAGAATGAATACAAATATTTTTATTATTTACTTTTTAAATAATTAACCACGTTTAGAGAAAAAAGAATTGGCTTCGATAAAAACTGATTGCAAGAAGTAAATTAAAGTGTAGGTTTACTTCTTGCAATCGCGACTTTTAAAAGCTAGCAAATAAAAGACAGAATGAATAAAAGAGAAGGAAATGGAGCAATAAACGAAATAATAAATAAACATGTTATTATATGAAAAAAGTAAATAAATGAGTAAAATAGTGAATTAATAAGAACATATAAGTGAATGAATTGATAAATGAGGGAATTATTAAATGCAAGAGTGTAAATGAAAGAATTAATAAATGAATGCATAAGTGATTTGATAAAGGATTTAATAAAGTAAATGAAATGAACTATTTGAATATGCTCCTTCCGCTTTGCCCGCATGCACTTGACTAAACGTAGGAAGCACTTAAAATACAAATAAAACTTGACATTAAAAAAATAAATACTGAGGTGACCCTCAGAAGGTCTCAATTAATATTTAAAATACAAGTCGCAAAATCTTCATCATTTAAAAATGAAAAAAATAATTTTTGACCTACAACAAAATATTACAATATTCTAAAATTGCTTGTATTATATTTTTCATTTCAAAGGTAAATTTTCTTGACTGGAAAAGAATACATAGTAGGCATATTACTAGGCAGATGGTGCAAAAAGCAGAGTAAATATTTCACCATTTCACTTTCTCTACACTCCTCTACTTACACTTTTAAAAAATATATGTTTTGAAAATGGTACTCCAAATGAAAAATTTAACATGTGTTGTTGAAACTAAAATATAAATATTGAGACCTGTACGTAAAATTCTTTCTAATCCAAAATATTGCTTGGAATTGATCCTTTTTTTTACATTTTTCTCTGTTGCGGCATACCAAGCTCTTACTTAACTAGAAAGCTAATAGTTATGTCAGAGTTTGCCGCAGAGGAGGAATGAATACCTCATTTTTGATGTTTAGTTTTTAAATAGTTAGCCGTACTTAGAGAAAAAAGAATTGGATTCGATAAAAACTGATAGCAAGAAGTAAATTAAAGTGTAGGTTTGCGCCGCTTTTAAAACCTGTATAAACCCTATAACACGCAACCCTTCCCTCAATCACACGAATTCAGAAGCCATTTTTAGCTTCTGAAAACGATATTACCCTTTACTCATAGGATAGTTACTTTAGTCTTTAGGAGATTTATTTGATTCCCCCCCCCCTTCTTTTTTTAGTGCTTTCTGTTTTTCCGCAAATAATCGAAAATTTTACCTTACTCATTCTAGTGTTTGCTTTCGTTGTTTGATTTTTACTGCAGACAATTTCATGATTTTACTGAATACCTCTTACTATCGCAGAAACTCGAAAACTCGACCTAATGTGGACAGAAAACTGACCGAGTTCGAAAATGCTGGGTTTTCAGGAAGGTTATGCAACAGGTTTTTCGGCGGAATTGTTTTCATATTGCTGAAATGTAGCTGAATTTTCTGGATTCGGGTGGTTTATCGAGTTCCAAACCCTTGAGCCTTTTCTGTATTTTTTTTTTCTTTATTGAGTGATTTATTAATCTATGTTTTTATTTCATACAAATTATCTTTCGTTTAATTATTTATTCATTGATTTAAATTACTTTATTTGTTGTGTCTCTGATACCCTACATCAGCTGTTTTGTGTAAGTTAAATCTTTTTTAACAAGCTTTTGTTGTAAAGGCTCAATTATATATCCTTCAATATGCCTCTACAGAAATAAACATGATTTTGTAAAAAAAAGTAAATAAATAAAAATTTAAACACAAGTATAAAATAGGGAGTAGCAACTTAAAATATATATATATATATATATTATTCACTATTGCATTTTTACAGTCATTAAGTAAGTTTAAGAAAATAATTTTGGTTTTCTATAGTATTCATAGAACAGTGTTTGCGGGTTATTTAAGTTTCACTGATTTAAAAAAAAAAATGTATAAAGCAGTCATCATGCACGTTCGAAATATGTTCAAATAAAAAACTTAAACCATGTTTTCTTAAAACTAAAAGTTCCAAAAGGTATCTGCTTTGCGCCAATTCCATTGGTGGTGGTGAACTTTATATACTTTTTTTCCACTGAAGTAGTTTTGAAGTATAATTTTTTCTTTCTTGATTTTCTCAAAACCATTTTTTGAGGTTATTGTACACGTGAAAAACTCTACATAAAAAAAGTATTATATCTATACATTTTATAATTTACAAATATAATTGACTATATTCCTTTTCAACAAACCTCTGAAATCCAATGAACATACAATATTCACTTTTTTATTAATAATGAATAATAAAACTGTTTTTCGCTTGAAATTTCAAACATTTTGCTCTAATACTTGATTTTAGTTGTTTATGTATAGTTTAGAGGTTTTTTGCGTTCTGTGGTATCTAACAATAGTTTAACATAGAAAGTTTGAAAATCGAAAGAAAATTGAATACCCTGGAAGTGTTAAGGAATCATTAGTTTTTGCAGAAAAAAAATAGTTTTTTTTCCAAAAAAAAAAAAAAAAACACTTGAAAAACATATTCCTTTTTGATATTAACTAAAAAGGTGTTATTCATTTTATAATAAACTCCAACAGAAAACGATATTATAAAAAAAAGCCTTAAAGCATGTATTAGTAAAAAAGTTTTAAAACCCAATTTTATATTCATTAACACCCTCAGAAAACGAGACTCTATTATCATCATTCATTTTGATATTCGATAAGTGTTTTCATCATTGGGTATTCCAGTAACTTTTTTGCTGCTCATTGTATTTGTAAAGATATTTCGTTTTGAAACAGAGCAAACTGTAACACAAGATGGTTTTCCTTAGTTCGAATTCTAAACAGATGTAATGTATATGTGGTGAAGGTAAAGTTTTGATGTTAGTATTTTTTTCCTCAAGTAGTCTTTCCGCGTTTTCCAGAAAAGTAGATTTATAACTAATACAAAGGAATGCATCAGAGAAAGAAACGTAGAATAACGAAAACTGTTACGATTTTTTTTTCTACTATTTTTATAGGAATAATTTTTCAAACTCCAACTGCGTCGTCGCTCGGAGTTACAAGGTCTGCCTGGAAAATAAAAAAAATGTTCATTGACACATGATCAACACTCAGGCGTAATAAGTTTATGACAAAATTTTCTTTCGCAATAATAACTCTAGTTTCCAAAAAAAAAACGTTGTAATGGGCATCTTTGTTCGTAGGGGGCTTGTTCTTAATCTGGTAAGAAGTACATAATCTTAAGTCCTAATTGTTTGACTGTGAAAAACTAACCATACACTGCGTTGAATAGTGAAAAAAAAAAAAAAAAGACAAAAAGAAATGACAGTCTTTATTCAATCAGTTCGGTGGTAAAATTGGAGACAATTATTCCTGTTTGAATTTTGAGTTCGTTTTCAGGACCAGAAGAGTCAATGAGTAGGATACCTAAACCACTTCTATGTCAGGAGTAATCAGAGAAATTAATTGAAAAACGTAGTTCTGTTTTTGCCCTTTGAGAGTGAATGGACTGTTTACTAATAAACTCTAAAGTGGCTCCTTCTTAAAATAAGGCCATGAGAAGTTAAAAAGAATTCTAACGTTGACAAGAAACCTTAAGGAAGGAAAAAACATTTTTTTTTTTCTTTTAGCTCCTGGAAGCTAAATTACCAACATATTGGAAAGCTTCACGATTTTTCTGTAGGAGTTGCTACGTTTAAAAGTATAAAGAGTGCCAGTATTTAACTTCATAATCATGAAGTAAATAAAGTAAGAGCACTAAGAGATCTTTGAGACGACTTTAACGACCGATGCCTCTATGCCTTGAATAGATAAAATGATATTCATATCAGAAGTATTATCTCCAGAATGCATTAAAAATTTAATAAACGCGTAAGAAAATTTCGAAATTAACGTACTTACCATAATCCCGAAATAGATCTTCAAACACAACATTCATCTTCATTTACAGTTCGTAATGCAGTGTGAAGTGGCTCCTCTTGTACTTTCAGAAAGCTTTTGCTGCATAAGATGTCTTGCACTGCAAATCCAGGCGAATGTTTTAGTGTAACGCCTAAGAGTTGCAGCACAAGACAACTTAAGAAGTCTTTAGGTTTCTTCGCTGTACACCTTTTATAAATTTCATCAAATGCTCTATAAACGAAGAACTGCTCTTTTAAATTCTTACTTGAATTCAAGGTGAAATAACTATAATTTATGGAATTTTATAGTATATTTATACTTTTGAATATCTATCGCTTAACAAGCTGTGATTATTGCAGGCTCAGATGATTTTTTTTAATGTAACGAGTGATTCCGCAGCAATTTATACGTCACATACATAAATATTTTCAATTTGTTTGTTTTATAAAGAATTTTGCTTTTTAGCGTTTTTAAATGAAAAATTCGTAATTTCTTTATTAATCAATCCTAATATCTATGTTTTAATCCTAATATCTATGTATGAAAACTGTTACGATACTTTTTTTTCTACTATTTTTATAGGAATAATTTTTTAAACTCCAACTGCGTCGTCTCTCGGAGTTACACGGTCTGCCTGGAAAATAAAAGAAAATGTCAACTGACGCATGATCAACACTCAGGCGTAATAAATTTAGGACAAAATTTTATTTCGAAATAATAACTCTAGTTTCCAAAAAAAAAAACGTTGTAATGGGCATCTTTGTTCGTAGGGGGCTTGTTTTTAATCTGATAAGAAGTACATAATCTTAAAGTCCTAATTGTTTGACTGTGAAAAACTAACCATACACTGCGTTGAATAGTGAAAAAAAAAAAAAAAAAGACAGACAAAAAGAAGAGGACAGTCTTAATTACAATCAGTTAGGTGGTAAAATTGGAGGCAATTATTCCTGTTTGAATTTTGAGTTCGTTTTCAGGGCCAGAAGAGTCAATGAGTAGGATACCTAAACCACTTTTATGTCAGGAGTAATCAGAGGAATTAATTGAAAAACGTAGTTCTGTTTTTGCCCTTTGAGAGTGAATGGACTGTTTACTAATAAACTCTAAAGTGGTTCCTTCTTAAAATAAGGCCATGAGAAGTTAAAAAGAATTTTAACGTTGACAAGAAACCTTAAGGAAGGAAAAAACATTTTTTTTTTCTTTTAGCTCCTGGAAGCTAAAATACCAACATATTGGAAAGCTTCACGGTTTTTCTGTAGTTGAGGAGAGTTGCTACGTTTAAAAGTATAAAGAGTGCCAATATTTAACTTCATAATCATGAAGTAAATAAGTAAGAGCACTAAGAGATCTTTGAGACGATTTTAACGACCGATGCCTCTATGCCTTGAATAGATAAAATGATATTCATATCAGAAGTATTATCTTCAGAATACATTTAAAATTTAATAAACGCGTAAGAAAATTTCGACATTAACGTACTTACCATAATCCCGAAATAGATCTTCAAACACAACATTCATCTTCATTTACAGTTCGTAATGCAGTGTGAAGTGTCTCCTCTTCTACTTTCAGAAAGCTTTTGCTGCATAAGATGGCTTGTACTGCAAATCCAGGCGAATGTTTTAGTGTAACGCCTAAGAGTTGCTGTACAAGACAACTTAAGAAGCCTTTAGGTTTCTTCGCTGTACACCTTTTATAAGTTTCATCAAATGCTCTACGAACCAAGAACTGCTCTTTTAAATTCTTACCTGAATTCAAGGTGAAATAACTATAATTTATGGAATTTTATAGTATATTTATATTTTTGAATATCTATCGCTTAACAAGCTGTGACTACTGCAGGCTCAGATGATTTTTTTCAATGTAACGAGTGATTTCGCAGCAATTTATACGTCACATACATAAATATTTTCCATTTGTTTGTTTTTTAAAGAATTTTGCTTTTTAACGTTTTTAAATGAAAAATGCGCAATTTCTTTATTAATCAATCATTTTTAAGAAATTTAGTTCCTCTTATTTTTTCAAAGACCTTATACTTTCCAAGGTGCGAAATGCTGCTTATTCAGTCAAAGAATTTAATATTTGGGACCTGGGACCTAAATTAAAAAGTGAAAAATCTTGAGACTATTTATGCACTTTTTTTTTCAAAATATCATTAAATACCATTTACGTAGGCTTGTCTAACGTCCCGGTTTGACCAGGAAAGTCCTGGTTTTAGACAAAATCCCGTTGTCCCTGCCGGTTTACTTCACGTCTCGAAAAAAGATAAATTTGTGGTTACAGATGACCCAAAAATTCTAAAAATAATTAACTGTGAAGGTTTATTTAAAATAATAACTTTGTCATTTCTGTACCTCAGAGCTAGACTGACGTAATTCCAAAAATTGCGATTTTCTGTTTATGACTGCATTCTATGTAGAATCCTTGTCCTCATCGAGCCATAGAAACTAATTCCAAAAAAAAAAAAAGATTGTAATTATTTACAAGTGTTAAAAGAGCGCATGTTCTATCCTTTGCATGCGCCAGATAAATGTTTTTCCCACCTTTTGTTAAAAAGCGGTTATGTGACTTACGTTAGTCTAGCTCTGAAGTACAGATTTTTAACACTGACCTGTAAAATTATTATCAGATTTCCTTGTGAGGAGTTTTACGACAAGATTAAAAACCAAAAAGACTTTCTAAAAAAAGTCCTGGCAAATGCAAAGAGTAAGTAAATTATTTTTCAAATTTTTGTTTCTCACATTTTTCTTATTACCAAAGTAGCTTAAAAATATTAACATGTAGGAGATAAAATGTTGAAATGTAACTGCTTGCGTCTTGTATTATTTATTACCCCTGCTTTAGGTTCATAATTAGTAATCATGTATTCACAACATTGAGAATGAACTACCTTCTAAATCATAACGTGGACCAGTATTCATCATTCATTATTTGTAAATATACAGGCGAGCCAAATGACCTTTTAATTTTCTCAAAAACCAACCAGGGGTGTGTACCGTCCTTTTGAATATTCGCTATGCTGGGGATGGGGGGGGGGAGATGTCCATACATTCCAAAGGAGTGAGTTTTGTAGAAAAATATTTTGTTTTTTCTATAATTTGACCATATGTGGCTTGAGAACATCTGACGAAGTACAAATTATGAGTAGAAGACAGAATGCAAAAATTTTAAGGAAAACCTTCTGTTTCGATATGAGTTCTTCTTTTTCAAATGCTTTTGCAATGCTTCATTGATGATATTGCAGTTAAATCTAAGGCTTTGTATTAAAACGACTTTTCATCTGAAGAATTCTTACTTTATAACATGAGAAACACTGAAACACCAGTGGAGGAAAATATAGCGACCGGTAATCTTCATCTTTTCAAACGTTATAAAGCTTAAAATATTTGTTGTAAAATTCGTTTTTAGTTCGATTTCAGTTCCAATTGATGATCATTTTGTAGCGCTGATTTGTTTTCTTAGGAAATAGTTTCAGTGGATTTTCCCCCTTAATGCAGCATCCAATTTTCTCTTTACATTTCATTACGCTATATTAATGCAAACGTATTACACCTAATTGACTGAAATATTCAATCCCTCATTCATTTCTTTTATGGAATTTCTTTTGCTTTGAAATTCTAACAATATAAGCGTGGAGTGGAGGTAATTAGCTCATGAAGTAAAAAATATTTTTGCTGTGGTATTTCAACTTGTGACTTCATAACATCTCAAAAAGTACAAAGCATAAGTAGAGGACGGAATGCACAGATTTTAATGAAGGCCTTCTGTTGGGATATGAGTTCTTCTTTTCAAGTGCTCTTGCAATGCTTCATTGATGATACTACCGTCAAATGGGTAGAGCTTCGTAAAACATCCAATAATTTCTCTTTATCTGAAGAAATCTCACTTTATAACATGAGAAAAGCTGAAGCACCAGGCGCGACAAATATAGCGACTGGAACACTTCGGCTTATCAAAAGTTATAAAGCTTAAAATACTTGATGGAAAAATTCTTTCTCAGTTCAATTTCAGTTCCCTGTAGTTTTCTTGGGATGTAGGTTCAGTGTTCCTTTACTTAACTTAATTCTTGCAGAGAATCCAAATTTCGGTTTACATTTCATTACACTATATTGATGTTAACGTATTACATTGACTAAAATAATCGATCCCTAGTTTTATTCTACATGGTACATCTCGTCGTAATTGATTTTACAGTAGATATGTGTAGGGAATGATGTTTTCTTAGAAAATTCCTAATGCAAAAGTTCATTTCTTTTGCGGAATTTCTTCTGCTTTGAAATTCTAACTATATGAGCGTGGAGTGGAGTTAATTAGCGGATGAAGTAAAAAATATTTTTGCTATGGTATCTCAATTTGTGACCTAATAACATCTCAAATGTACAACGTATAAGTAGAGGACGAAATGCGCAGATTTTAAGGAAGGCCTTCTGTTGGGATATGAGTTTTTCTTTTCAAGTGCTCTTGCAATGCTTCATTGATGATACTACCGTCAAATGGGTAGAGCTTCGTAAAACATCCAATAATTTCTCTTTATCTGAAGAAATCTCACTTTATAACATGAGAAAAGCTGAAGCACCAGGCGCGACAAATATAGCGACTGGAACACTTCAGCTTATCAAAAGTTATAAAGCTTAAAATACTTGATGGAAAAATTCTTTCTCAGTTCAATTTCAGTTCCCTGGAGTTTTCTTGGGATGTAGCTTCAGTGTTCCTTTTTACTTAATGCAGGATCCAAATTTCGGTTTACTTTTCATTACACTATATTGATGTTAACGTATTACATTGACTAAAATAATCGATCCCTACTTCTTTTCTACATGGTACATGTCGTCGTTATTGATTTTACGGTAGAAATGTGTAGTGAATGATGTTTTTTTTAGAAAATTCCTAATGCAAAAGTTCATTTCTTTACTACAAAACAAGTTTACTTCAAACTAAAAAATGTTAACAAGAACTTGATGCAAAGATTTCGAGGGAAGCATAGGTAGTCAGCATTTTCAGAAAACATAAAAATTTTAGCTCTTAGTAATTTAAGCGCAGTTATTTGAAAGATAAACTTAATTAACTGTACAGTCTATAGCCCTTGTCATTACGTGCTGCCCCACTCTTGACAGCCTTGGAAAGAAGTATAGGCCATTCCATGCTTAAATCTGCAGCTATTACTTAGCAATTACATGTTATTTACATATTTTAAACACAAAACGTTCCTCGAGATTATATGGCGTTGAATGAAGTAAAAAGTTGCATCAAGCCGGTAAATAAAAACGTGTTTAACAAAGATAAAATATATAAATGCTAAATTTTAAGTTTTACTCCTTTTTACTGTATTAAAAATCTATTGACATTTTTTTCCCTCGTAAATATCCCAGGAACAGTTTGAATGGGCACGAGCTTAAACATTAGAACCAACGAGGGTAATGGAATTTCGATTCGGAGCAACCCTTCTATATTATCCGAGCAAAGCATTATTTATACTGAACAATCACATTATTTAAAATTATTATAACAACCCATGCCAAGTCTTAATAACAACCAATAATTATTAGTAATAACCCAAATGAAGTCAAAATAAGGACTTACGTAGCTTCCGTTTTGCACCATATCCAGTGCCTCGCAATTCCATACACGTTTTCTTGTAAGACTTTTGTCATTCCATAATTTACTGTTATTCTCATGCTACCTCTTTTGGTAGTTTCAGCTTTCAGTGATTCTGTTTTGCTGCAAATACATTACATTCGTTAGTTATCACAGCTGATCTAAAAAAAAATGCCCACAATTCAGTAGCACAACATGTTGTAATTTTGTAAGTCACGCAATTATATATATTGCATTTGGTGACTGCAACGGTATAATTGTACAATATAATAAAAAATAAAGTTTTCCAGTAGCTTCAAAAAAAAAACCGAACTGATGTGTGCATCACATGACTTTTATTCCAATCTAATGTCATTCCCCCATTATTGGCATTTTTAATGTGATTCAACAGTTTACTCTTTAAATATCACCAACAGTGGCCATATTGAAATCAGATTTTTAAAATAAATCACCAAATTTGTCGCCGAGTTGGCGACAAAACGTGGCAAAAAAAAAAAAACACTGGCGGTAAATCACCATGTGTTCGCCAAATTATAATACCACTCGAATTTACATCGAAACTAAAAATGATTTCCCCCTGAAAGGGGCAAAAGACCCCTTTAGAAACACCCGAATGAAACCAAAAGGAGAGGTGCAAAACTAGATCTCACTATGAGTCTACCAAATTTCAACTTTCTTGGGCATACCGTTCTTGAGTTATGCGACATACATACGCACATAGAGACGTCACTAGAAAACTCGTTGTAATTAACTCGGGAATTGTCATTGTGGATATTTCGCGTGTCTATACGTTCTTAGGCACTTATCCAAGTGTGGTCGAATCGGAAAATACTCAACATTCATTCGGGGGTGAGTAAAATGGAAATTAAGGTCTATTTTTTAGTGAAATTTTTTTCGCGAATACGATGCTTCCTTTTTTGTAAAAGGAAGTAAAAAGGAAAATAAATTTAACAATAAGCAAACAAGTGAGGTTTTACATTATTACTTAAGAGAACAAAAGGGGGAGGGGGCTGAGCACTTGAAAAGCTAGTAAATTCATTAAAAAAGTGTGCTGATGAAAACATGTGCATGTACAATATAAAACAAATGCAAAAATTTTAATATTATACAAATTTTGCACAGTTTCTCTAACTGCGGACGATTCACATCAAAAGAAAAAAAACTCGAGCATGATTTTATTAATAATATTATGTTTATTGTATACACCATGTTTTCCCAAACTTTCCGATGCGGCACCCCTTAAAGAATTCGAATTTTCTTACGGCACTCTAGCCTATCTCCATTACATACAAATGTATCGATAAGATAGACATTTCGCGGCACCCATGGTCTATTCCTGCGGCACCATGTTTAAGAACCCTTAATCTATACTATTAAAGCTATTACGCGTGTGTATATGTGTATCTAAGTGTTTTTTTTTTTTTTTTTTGTAATCCTATATCATCCGGACTGTTAGGTCTACCAGGTGAATTCTGGCATCGTCTGTTACAGGACATTTAGGGTAACAATCTCTTGCCCTTAAATAAGGCTATTCTTTCAAGAGGGTAAATTTGACACTGGTTTTTCTCAAATGAAAAACCTCCAAAATTTTAGATTTTACAGGAAAGAGTCGTATATTCAGAGAAGACAAATAAAATGTAACGGCTAAGTTTTTGAAAAGTTCTTTTACTGTGCATTTTCTTAAAAAAACACAAAGTTTAAGATCTAAAGATACATTTTAAAGTTTTGCGAGGTTTTCAAGCACTTGAAAATAATTTTAATTTTAAGGAGTTTTCTACTACTAAAGCTACTCAGCTTCTTTGAATGCATTAAATTCAGACAGATGAAAACCACAGTTTTTGACTAATGTGTCGAAGGTCTTCATCCAAAAGTTTTGATGTTTCAGAACCCGTCAACTTGGGGTGATAAGAATCGTGTTGAAGGGGAACCCTTTAGTATTTTAAATGTATAAATGTTATTTCTTATTATCCAAAAATATTTTCTGTTTAAGTTTATTAAATTCTTTTTTTTTTTTTCTTTGCATTTTTTTTAATAATACGCGGACATTGTGTGTGTTTTTTAATGCTGCAGATAGTAACTTGTATGAATTTTAAATACCAGTTTATCAAAGGAATGTTAAGTTAGTGACGATTCCGTCGTCTACTGTTTCATTTGGTTTAAGGAAAATGAAGCTAGTAAGCTAAACAAGAGAACATATTATTAGCGACTAGTTAAAGATCTGAATTTTCAAGTCTAAACTCTTCTATTTATAAAAGGTTACCCCTACAACATATCTTCACAAAACAACGCCTGCATTTCCCCCTTTTTTTTCCCCTATCGACCAATGAACTCCTTGAACCAATGAAATACGAGCATTCCTATAACCTCTTAAATTGACTTATACTCACCCACGGGAAAATTAAAAGGGTTTCCTCTTAATTACTAAGCACTTCATAGTGCAATTAGCACTATTGCCGATTAATGAGTTGTGAAGAAGTGAAAAGGGGGGCCCTTGTGTGTGTGTGTGTGTGTGTGTGAAACGAGTGCAAGCACTGATACCACTAGTCTATTGTTCTATATTCATGAGTTAACATTCATTTGAAAAAATTATTTTTTTATGTTTTAATAGAAATTTTAACACTATATTATTTAGTTAGTTTCTTTTTTGGTTGCAAAACCAAATAATAGAATAACTATAGCATATGTATTAGGGGGAAAATGTACAACTTATTTTAGTATTCATAACGCCCTCAGAGCAGGTCAATATCATCATTAATTTTGATATCAGCTCTGGATTTCATCATCGGACGCTGAATATGCAATTGTATGGCCAAAATTATCTTGACACTTTCAATAAACAACATTTTATCAAATTTCTACAAAAATACTCGATTTTACACTCTGTAACTTTGGCAAGGTAAAAGTCACTGTTCCTTTATAGTTAAGGGCACCCATTCAGCGATGGACAGGTTTGACTAGCATTGTTAATATCAAGTTTGCAATCGATATTTTAGGAACACCATTGTTGGATTCTCAAAACAGTATCGTTAAAGAACACCTCCACAATATTTTTTTTTTAAACATAACTTTTTATCCAGTGTGATTTATTGATGTTAATGCTTTTCAGTCACCAATAGTCAATTTTCTTTGCATTTACGTTTTTAAGAGGTTTCATTCAAGAGGACCAAAGATTGCTGGACCTTTTTTTTTATTTATTTATTTAGTTTGTATCTGATCGCAGTTTTTTCTTTCACGATATCGTATCGTTTTTGAAGTACGCATTAATATTGCTGAGTGATATTTGACGTTTTACGGGTTAGGTTGTAGTGGGTATCATCAAAACAAAACCACGCAAAAACTTTAAAGTATTATATTATTCAATTACATTTGCTTCGTATTAGTCTTTTTCATTTTGTTTATTCAAAAGACTTAAGTTTGATGCATTTTTAAAAAACAAATGCTACAGTTTTCCGAACGAAAATAAGGGAAATAGGAGTTAAGGGAACAGGGAAAGAGCTAAAATGAGAAGAAAAGTTTAAATGCATCTTGTTAATTTTACACTGCCGGATTAGACTTTATTACTTTTAAAAATTGAAAATTGAAGTTTGAATCACTTCGATAAGTTAGCTTTTAAAAAATCTGAAAAAATGAGCCCGCATTCTAATACACTTTATTTAAAAAAAAACTGCCTTTGTTCTTCGTCTTCCGTCAAAGTAAAATTAAATTATTGGTACAGGATTTGAATTTACTCCTTTGTCAGTTTTGTCACTAAGAAAATAGTTAAGCCATGTTTTTGATTTCAAATAACATTGATTTTTAAGCAATATATTGAACTCAGTACTTAAAAAAATCCGTTCTGATTTCGTCTGTTCTAGCTTTAAAAAAATTTAAAACATTTGAAAAGAAACAAAATATTCAACTTCTTTTTACATGGAGGATTTAACTTCTTCAGGTGTTTTACAGCCGTAACATTACACTCATCTTCATCGTTTACTGCTTTTGATTTTAATTTTTTGACCATGCTTGCTTTGACTCTTTTGTTCTAAGGTATCACCGAAAAATGAAAATGTAACTTGCTTTGAACTGAAGTTCCTCAGAGTTAATTATTTCAGAAAGTGCAACGTCTTAACTAATTTTTCCATTTTTATAAAACAGTCTTTAATATGATTAGTGAGAGCTTTTTTCAATGTCATGCCTGGATTATAAAGTAATGTACTGTTTCCAAAGTAAAACCTTTTTTAAACTGTTTTCTTTCCCTCAAATGGTAATTTTTAACATCTTTCAGTCAAAAAACTCTTAGCTTCAAGTTTTCATCGTTGATAATTGTGTGGTTCTAGTTAATAATTTCTCTTCTTCTTTTGATGTATTTATTTTTCTCAACGTGTTATCTACTCTAGAACCAGGCGAATATTTAATTATAACGACTGGTAGTCTAAATTAGATTACATATTGAGAAACTTGAGATTTTATTTGGTGCATCTCTTTGTAAGTAAAATATTAAATTCTACATAATAAAAGTAGTGTGCTTTTAAAGCTTTTTGCTTAAATTCATATTTTTCTGCTGTTGAAACTTTAAAACTTAATGAGATTGATTTGCTGTTATATGAGATGGTTTTTTTTTGTCAATCTTATGACAAAATAATAGAAATCATAAACTTGTTGCGAAGGTAAAGCCTTTTTTCAGATTATCTGCATTTTTTCTTAAACCAGATTTTCCTTTCGTGGTCTCAGAATTGGAATGCTTCGTCAAAAGTTTTCATCTTTTCGATTTCATCATCGACCACACATAGGCTAATTTATTCATTTTATCTATGGCTTGTGTTAAAATTGCATGTAGTTTAAGTTATTTTGTGCAGGGCTATTCCATGTCAGACAATCAATGAGTGCTAATCCATGAAAACAGATAAATATATTTTTTTAATTTCGCCTATTATTGACTTTTATTTTTTGAAAATATTTTTTAAATCTTATACAGCAATTTACCTTCTTCAAATAAATTTCTTGTTTTCTAAATTTTTAAAACAGCACTGTAGCTTAGTATCTTGTTATAAATTTAGATTATTTATGCAAGAAAAATTTCATCAAACTTCAGCTGAGGACTTCATTAAGACCAGATTTTTCCGTCCATGGTCATTCGAACTCACTCTCTTCACATTTTCACCACGTCAAGATGATCAACTGTACTAATTGACTTCCAGTTTGAAATACATTGAAGCAATGCCTAATAAAAAAACGGAATAAGTCTACTTCTTCGACAAAACAATGAAAAATGTTACTTGTTAGTTTATTTTTTGTTGAAAACTGTGAATGGTTTTCTTTTCCATGATACCTTAAGTATGAAGCTTGTTAAAATATTCAGGAGTTTATGGCGTTTTCAGAAAAAATTTTTTTTTTTTAGAAATAACAAATATGATGCTGATTTCAGCTTATTTTCGTGATTTACTAGAATGACTGTTTTTCTCTCTTGAAGACTTATTTAAGAAAGAGATCTACCGAGATATCAGATTTTGAAGTTAAACGAATGTCTAATACATCTCGCTAAATCTTTCATAGTTTTAATATTTGCGGCATCTATTTTTGCTCATCTCTTCCATTAAATTTCGGAAATATCCATGCTATCCTTAATAGTGCGCTTTGTAGAAAAATATTTTTTTCTATGGTTTGACTATAAAAAAATCTGGAAAATACAAAGCATGAGTAGATGACAGAGAAAACAAACTTTTGGGATGGCGTTCTGTTGTGATATGAATTCTTTTCAAGTGCTGTTGCAATGCTTCCTTGGTTATACTCCATTTAAATTTGTTCCGCTTTGTTTAATAACCATTGATCCCTTTTCTATCTTTGAAGAATTCTTACTTTATTACTTAAAGAAAGCTGAAACACCAGTCGGCACAAATATAGCGACTGGTAGAGTTTCATCCTCCTAAAAGTAATATAGCATAACTATTTCATGTTCAAAATTCTCTTTTAAATTCTACTTTAGTTTCTATTCATCTAGAAGTGCTGACTTTTCTTCTTGGGACACATAATTTCCGTATATTTTTTTCTAAATGTGGTATCCAATTTTCTGTTTACATTTCGTTACCCTATAATGGTGTTAACGTATTACACCTAATTGACTAAAAAAATCGTTCCCTTATTGCTTTTTCTTTTGCACCTCGTCGTGCTTTATTTCACAGTAATGAATGATGTTTTCTTATACAGTTTATAATGCAAAAGTTAATTTTTTTCTTTTTTAGGAATTTCTTTTACTCTGAAATTCTAACTATATGGGCGGCTTGAAGGTAATAGCGCATGAAGTAAAAAAGTGTTTGCTATGGCTCCACAACATGTGACTTAATACGAGTAGCATCTCACAAATGTTTCAAAACTTGAGTAGGAGCTGATTACAAAAAATTTAAGGATAGCATTATGTTGGGATGTTAATCGAGTGCTTCTTTTGTACTGCAGATGCTTTGTTTATTTTGCTGCAATTAACTTTGTACAGCTTTGTTTATAGGCCACTGTACCTATTTTATTTTCTGAAGATTGACTTTTCAGATTATAAGATTTTTTTAACATAGTAGTAATATTTTTAAAACCATTTTTTCTGTTCGTGGTCTCAGAATTGGAATGCTTCATCAGAAGTCTTTCAGCTATTCATTTTTCATCATTGACCACTCGTTGGCTAATTTGTTTATTTTGTCTTCAGGTTGTGTTAAAATTGAATATAGACTATACTATAAGTGCTGTGTCGTTCCATGTGCAGATAATCAATGAGTGTTGATCCATGAAAGCTGATTTTTTATTACTGAACGTTGAAACCTTGTCATGGACCCTTATTAGAGGAAATTGTAAAATATTTTGACCATAATTGGCTGAAATACGGACAATTGAGTTTTTACCAAATTAGAGCCACCTTCAATTTGTCCCTACTGTTAAAAATTGCCGTAACTGAAAAAAATTTTGTATGGTTTAAACTCAGAAGATAGGTAATAATTTCAGGTTATTTATGTGAGGAATGCGGGTTCAATGTTTAAAACAAGTTCAATTGTTATTTTTTAAAAAAAATCATCTTCAGAATATAAAGGGGAAACCGAAGTCTTGATTATTTATTTGACTTACTTGATTTGACTTATGATTTTCATTTTTTTACTTTTAAATATTTCAATTTTTAACTTATTTTAATTTCATTGTGCAGTCTGGAGGGACATATTCTAATGTAATGCACAATTCTACCAAACTGTTTCTGTAAATTATATAAAATAAATAACTATATTACTCAACAACAACCATTACGCCCAAACCATGAATTATTTAACGAATTTCTAAGAAGAAGCAAAAGTACGTGGGTGGCATCTTGTGGTAATAGAACAAATTTGAGACAATTTCTGGGGCGGGGGGGGGGTGATCGGTCACTTCTGTAAACAGTTCGTGTAGCAAATGCACATGCAACCCAGGATCATTTCTTCCACCTAAACTTATTGAAAAACAAAATGTATCTGTTTGTGAATGCAAAAACTAATAAAAAAACACTTATACTTATCCATGTTTTAGTGTATTTAAATATAAGTTTCCATGTTTGCTGTCATTTGGAAATCAAAAAGTATTGGCATAAAAGTTTTTCAAATTGCGTTTTATTTGAAGTTCGTCAATCGTTGCAGCAAATATTTAGTCTTTTTTGACTTTCAAGTTGAAATGATTCTTTTACACTTTTTATCTCTTCTTTTTTTTTCTTTTCGTTTAATATTCGTGGCATACAGACATTTTAATAATTTTAAATCTGCATCTGCTTATTGTTACATAATATTTTTAAAGAAATTATTCATTTTATCGTGAAAAAAAATTTCAAATCATACGTCATATGATGTTTGCGTTATTTTAACTTGAAATCGTTTCTATGGCATTCGGAGATTTTTATTTGAGGAAATATGTTGCACTTAATTTGCATTTAACAAACAAATATTTCATTTAGATATATATCTGAATAGTTGAAAAAATACAGTAGTTTTATTAAGGTATTTTTGAAGGAGATACAAACAAAAAAGCCAAGTTCTAAATTGAATCCAAGTGGTCTTAGCATTAATTGTCTTCATAATAAAACTAATAAAAAATAGAATTTTCTTTTACCTCGTAAGACCTCCCTATCTTCACATTTGTTCTATCCATGCACCACCACCACCTCCAAGTGACAAAAGGCAAGTAAAGGCAGGAAAGCTGTACTTAGTTATGTCGTAACATTCTAACCATGTAAGAAAAAGCAAGAACATCAACTAAAATAAATGTAATTTAAGTAGAAAATTTATTTCACACATTATTTAAATGTGAAATTATAGATTCTGAAAATTCACGGCAGATGTGAAAATAAGGTTCAAAAATAAATAATAAAAATATTACAAGTATAAAATTTTATTCTCTGAAACACATGTAAAACGAAAATGTTACAGCCCTCAGATTACTGGCATTTTACCCTACACTGAGTATGATCCAGCTGTTCATCACAGGGCATTTTGTAACTCCTCAGTTATACGCACTAATACTAATTGATATTTTATGTAATAACGATTCTTTAAAAATGAAAAGACACGACAGCAATACTCCTCTCCACTGTCATACTACATTTTTGCAAGTACATGTAACTACTTTTTCTTTAAATACCAGGAGGGTCAACTGCCATCTCCTGACCCCCTTAAGTGGTGTGCTTGTTTTCAACACCAGTAATAAGGTAAAACTTAAGTTTAATCTTCTTTTAAAGTTGTCGTTTCTATGAAAAAACTTTCCACTTCATAAGCTTAATAGTGATTCTGAACATTTACGCACACAAGTAAAGCAGGGCTACCTGTTTCCTCCAAGAGCTATAGTGCTAGCCCCCTCCCCCTAATACCTAGAAGGTCTCATAGAAAAAGCCACCCACATGCGAAAAAAACCCCCTAAAAACAACCCCCTAAAAAATTTAATGGAGCAGTCTGTGCCACGACGCCCCCCTCCCCCCGGTAGTTACCCCTGAGTAAAGATTTCACTTAAAACATCTTTTATGCACTTTGCCAAAAAAGGCAACGAAATGTCTTGTCTGATGCAGATGTTGAATTCGCACCGTACGTTCCATTTCCGAACGAAACTCGCTAAAGTTGGCGACTTTACCTAAAGTATCGGCAAACTTTTAGACCTCATATTTCGATAACGGGACCACGAGGGCACGTAATTTTTGTGCCACAAACGACTTTTACGATGCTCTTCCAAATGCTACCAGTTTGGATTTTTTTCGAATTTCCTTGATCGTGTGGTCTCTGCATCAACCGTGATATTACTCCAGGTGGAACTTTAAAAATAGCGACAGGAAGAATATCAACGAGTTTGTCGCAAAGTATTACTCTTTCATGCTCTTCTAGATTTTCTCCAGCTTTTTGTGCCTAGAAGCATACACACATGGGAAAACACATAATGCATGCACAAAAATGAATTTAACTCATTACATATAGACATATAAATAGTTACATGCATACTCTTAAAGTATCACCTTTCTTCTTTAGACGAGAGCGTACTTCTCAATAGGAACACCGATATTACACCAGGCGTAACTTTAAAAATAGCGACTGGTTTAATATTTGGCCACTTGTTACAAAGTTAAAAGGTCCGTGTCTTGTTCATTCGTCAAATGTTTCTCCAGCTTTTTGTACCTATAAAGACACACATATGGGAAAACAGATAATGTATGAGAATTCAACTTATTACCTTTATACTTACAGAAAGATAACTCCATTCCTAGGGATTCTACGATGAATTGTTTTTTACTGTTATAACGAAATTTCAAGTATTGTAATCTACTAATTTATTTTTGTACTTTCAATTCCAAATGTATATATGGAAATTATTACTTGATAATTTAATTTGTTTGGGTAATTTAAACCATTCAATAGATAACTTTAAGTATAAGTCTATTTACAATTAAAATGGAGTACACGTTCAAGAAAGTCAGATGAAAGCGTACTTTTTGCTAAGTCGTAAACTTTCAAGCAATTTCTCTGTTAGCATTCCGAAAATTTTGGTGTAATATTACGTACACACGTGATTTTTTTTTTTTTTTTTTTTGAGAAATTTGTATCGCATAACAATGTGAATCTTCTGTAGCATCAGATGGTTTTTTGTTACTGTTATGATAGTATACTTGAAATACTGCACGTGTTGCGGATGTACATATGCTCTTCTAAAATTCTAATATTTTCTTCAGGTGTGTGTGTGGTACCTTTTCTCTCTTTCTCTTCTCAATCTTTAGACAAAAAACGACTTTGTTTCATCATTTCATCGTCGGCAGTCGATTTTGCTCTATCGTGTCATTCCTTTATTTTCTTTCAAGTAGCTTTTGCTTCACAAAATGTAAGCCATTACAGATCCAGGCGAATGTTTTAAAGTAACGACTGGGTCCTAAATGGCGCACATAATTAAAAAGCTTGAACGGCTTTTCTTGCACCTAATTCTAAGCATAATTAAATGTTACATAAATCAAGATGGTGTGCTGCTTTTAAATCTTTATGTTTAAATTTATGGTACGAACTTCAGTTTCTCGTGTTTTTCTTTTCTGCTTCTTATCTTTCTTATCTTCTGAAAAAATTATTCACTTCAAAATGGAGATAATATTGAATCAGATTGTATTTCAAAAATTTAGACTGAATGCAGAAGTAATATACATGTTGCGAAAGAAAAGTATTCTCATTAGCAATATCAATCGAGTAGAATTTTAGAATTTTATAGAAAAGGATATTATCAAAAAAAAAACCCACCTAAAGAATGTATTAGTAAAAAGTTTTAAAACCCAGTTTTATGCTCATTAACACCCTCAGAAAACGAGACTCTAATATCATCATTTCTTTTGATATCCGGTAAGTGTTTTCATCGTTGGGTGTTCCAGTAATTTTTTTGCTGCTCATTGTATTTGTAAAGATATTTCGCTTTGAAAAAGAGCAACTGTAACACAAGATGGTTTTCCTTAGTTCCAATTCTAAACAGAAGTAATGTGCACGTGGGGAAGGTGAAGTTTTAATGTTAGTCTTTTTTTCGCTCGAGTAGTCTTTTCGCGTTTTTCAGAAAAGTAGGTCTATAACTATTACAAAGGAATGCATCAGAGAAAGAAACGTAGAGTACCGAAAACTTACGATAGTTTTTTTCTACTATTTTTATAGGAATAATTTTTTTAACTACTATCTGCGTCGTCGCAGGGCGTTACACGGTCTGCCTGGAAAATAAAAACAATATCAAGTCACCCATGATCCACACTCAAGCGTAATAAATTTAGGACAAAATTTTCTTTTGCAATAATAACTCTAGTTTTTTTTTAAAAAAGAACGAAAACGTTTTTAATGGCCATTTTTGTGTTATCTTCGGGGGCTTGTTTTTAACCTGGTAAATAGGGTGGGACACTATCTTAAGTTCAACAAGATGGGTCTATTGCAGGCTCAGGTTTTTTTTTTTTTTTTTTTTTTTTTCAATGTTACCACTGATTCCGAAGCAATTTAAGCATCATATACAGAAATACTTTTTTTTATATTTATTTTTGCTTTTTAACGTTTTTATATGAAAAAAGCGTAATTTTTTTATTAGTCAATCATTTTCTTTATTAATAATAAAGCTGAAAGTCTGTGCCTCTAGATGTCTGGATGTCTGCTACGAGAATAGCGCCTATAAATTCGACCGATTTTCATGAAATTTGACAAAGAATTAGTTCGTAGCGTAAGGGAGAGCACATCGAAACGATTTTTCGAAAATTCTATATTGTTCGAAAACAACATTTTACTGAGCAAATTATCATAACGTAGATGAGTAAATTACCAAGTTTTCATAACGTGAAACCGTAACATGGGCGAACAAATGAACATAGCAAATTGGCGAGAAATGTATCATCCATTATTTGTAAATATACAGGCGAATCAAATGACCTTTTAATTTTCTACTACAGGCAAAGTAGTGCGGGCACGGCTAGTTGTAAATATATTAATTTCTCTTATTTTTTTCAATACCCTTATACTTTCCAAGGTGCGAAATGCTGCTGATTCAATAGAATAAGTTAATGTTTGGGACCTGGGATCCAAATAAACAAATGAAATATCTTGGGTCTATTTATGGCCTTTATTCAAAATATCATTAAATACCACTTGCATGAAGAAGGTGAGCTTTTTAAAGTTTTTCTAAAATGTATGGCGAAAAACTGTCCTAATATCTCTTATTTTAACAGAGTTTTTTATTTGTGAAGATTTTTGGATTAACGATTCGGGACTTTTTCTACGTTCGGCAGTTTTTAAAAAAATTACACCGCTTGAGAAAGTAATGTTGTAAAGGTGACCTGTGAGGAGGGTTTTGTTTCTTCCAATTATATTTTCATTCCTAGAAAAGAGATGTGTGAATAAAAAGTATGGTATATATCACAATAAAAAATCTACTGCAGAGTCACATCGCCCTCAGAACACCGCAGTTTCAGATATTCCAATATCTGCTAGTGGTTTTCATCATGGGACGATGAATATACCTTTATCCGTAATGTGAAGGAGAAATTATTTTTTTCTCTAGTAAAATTACTAGAAGCACTCAGCCTAATTTCTATGTTTCTAGAAAACATATGAGAAACAAAGAATTTGATAATAATTAATGGGCGTATTACGTAATGCGTAAAGTCGGTCGCATAGCTCTAACATAGGATATAAAGAAAGTGGAGTTACATGCAATTATCTGACTTTACACTTTTGACTAGTCTTCGAAACTAGTATCACTTGCGTTAAAAACACACATGCACATACATTTCTTTATCATTTTAGTTATTGGAGATAATGGTTATTTATAACAATGACCTTTTATCACCAAAAACTGAACTCATTTATTATTTTTTGCAATAGAAAGGAAATTGGCTTCTTAAAAAAATTGAATTTTTTTCGTACAAAAATAAAATACAGATCACACAATAAAAACTACAATGTCACTGAAATAACTTTTCGAATCAGGATATTTTCGGACCGATTCAGCGGGAAATTGAAGTTATGTGAGGCATAATTAAAGGTCAAAAAGCTGTTTCGAAAACCATAACGTACTAAAACTTTTTCTACTTCTCAAAAGCGAACATAAAAACGTGACATTTATTGTAAGAAGAAACCAATTGAATTTTTCGTTGTTTGTCACTGCTATTTTTAAAAATATTTAATCTGGCTAACAATCTATTTCTAATATGATTGGTACTACTCACTGCATTAGAAATTTTCAATCGAGTAGAATTTTAGAATTTTATAGAAAAGGATATCATACAAAAAAAAAAAACTAATTCATGTTAGTAAAAAAGTTTTAAAATTCAATTTATGTTAATTAACACCCTCAGAACGAGTCTCTACTATCATCGTTGATTTTAATATCAGATTTGTGTTTTCATCATTGGGTGTTCCAGTTATGTTTTTACTGATGCTTACATTTGTAAAGATATTTCGCTTTGAAATAAAAGGCCAAAAAAAGAAAGAAAACACTTCATCAGGACCTTATAACTGTCGTATTTGCATCAGTCTTCATTAGTAGGGTTAAACTTGTTGAAATCAAAGTAATTTGTCATGGTTTCGATTTTGCAACATTTTCATTTATATGTCGTTTCACGTTAGTTCATTAAAAGACATCTAAAGGATGCTTTACTGCATAATTTTGTCTACAATTTTATCTAAAGTAATAAATGAACGTAAAACATACAGTCAGAAAATTCAATTTAAGAACTAATACATGATCAGACAAGCAATACCGAACTGCCTTACCCCTCCGTACATATCGATGAGTCATAATGACTTAATCTGATCAGCCAAGAGTAGACTGAGGAAGTTTAAGACTTACCCATTTCAGAGTAGCAGAACTAGATGCAAGTCCCCCAAACCAAGGCTCTAGGACTTCTGAGGGTGGCTTCCCCACATTTTTGTATTGAGCAGAAGAAAATCAGGAAAACTCTCAGAGTGGAACCGGATGAGGGTTTTACAAAGTCCAGGCATAAAATTTACAATTCCTCCTCACTTCTGAAAGCAACGACTGCTGTGTCAGGATTCTAATCACGGACCTTGAGGTATGGAGTTAATTGAGTAGACAGAAAATTGCCCCTGGCGAAACTTTAAAAATAGCGCCTATGAAACTGTGGGTCATTTGCAACAAGGTTTGCTTCTAAATCTTCCAAATCCTATTCCTTTAGCTTTTTGTACCAAGACACACACAAACTGTGCGTCAAAACGTTGTTGATCACCATTTACTTTTCCGCAGAAAGGTATTTATTCATTTGTCATATTTGATGATCATCTATGCCTGCAACATAGCATTGATTTACAGTCTTTGTTTCACTTATGTTGTAATGTCGCAGTTGCAATTTTTTCTTTGTTCATGGCATATATTAATTTTAATAATTTTACCTGAAACTTAGAAATGTGTTTTAACTTATTGTTACTCATTACTTCAAACTTTTGATGTATTTATTTTTCTCAACGTGTTATCTACTCTAGAACCAGGCGAATATTTAATTATAACGACTGGTAGTCTAAATTAGATTACATATTGAGAAACTTGAGATTTTATTTGGTGCATCTCTTTGTAAGTAAAATATTAAACTCTGCATAATAAAAGTAGTGTGCTTTTAAAGCTTTTTGCTTAAATTCATATTTTTCTGCTGTTGAAACTTTATGGCTTAATGAGATTGATTTGCTGTTATATGAGATGTTTTTTTTTATCAATCTTATGACAAAATAAGAGAAATCATAAACTTGTTGCGAAGATAAAGCCTTTCTTTAGATTATCTGCATTTTTTCTTAAACCAGATTTTCTTTTCGTGGTCTCAGAATTGGAATGCTTCGTCAGAAGTTTCCATCTTTTCGATTTCATCATCGACCACACATAGGCTAATTTATTCATTTTATCGATGGCTTGTGTTAAAATTGCATGTAGTTTAAGTTATTTTGTGCAGGGCTATTCCATGTCAGACAATCAATGAGTGCTAATCCATGAAAACAGATAAATATATATTTTTAATTTCGCCTATTATTGGCTTTTATTGTTTGAAAATGTTTTTTAAATCTTATACAGCAATTTACCTTCTTCAAATAAATTTCTTGTTTTTTAAATTTTTAAAACAGCACTGTAGCTTAGTATCTTGTTATAAATTTAGATTATTTATGCAAGAAAAATTTCATCAAACCTCAGCTGAGGACTTCATTAAGACCAGATTTTTCCGCTCATGGTCATTCGAACTCACTCTCTTCACATTTTCACCACGTCAAGATGATCAACGGCACTAATTGACTTCCAGTTTGGAATGCATTGAAGCAATGCCTAATAAAAAAAAAACGGAATAAGTCTACTTCTTTGACAAAACAATGAAAAACGTGACTTGTTAGTTTATTTTTTGCTGAAAACTGTGAATGGTTTTCTTTTCCATGATACCTTAAGGCTGCTCTTCAGTGAGGGAAAACTTTGAAGTTAGGGTGTAAATGACTTTCTTCCTTGAACGATGGGCGTGAACCTGAATCAAGTGATTGACACTTCAACAGCCAATGGAGTGGACGGTAATCGATGTAAGGCAGGAACACGTGACCTGTCACAGCTGACATTGTTCTGGAGGGAAAGAAACCCCTAAATGACCCCCGTCGTGAAGAGCAATCAAGGAAATTAGCTGGCGGCCGAAACCCCACTTGAACAGTACCGATGCGAAGGTTGAACAGAACAGAAAATAAAGTCAGTACCAAAGGGTCTGCCGTAATTTTTGAAACAAAGTTTTTTTTTTTTTTGGATATGCGTTCCCAGATTTTATATTCATGAAAAATTTATGAATGAAAAGAAAATTTATCATAAATTGAACAGGAAAAACGATTGTCTTATTTTTTTTTTTTTTTTAAACGATGTTTTCAATTGCCACGTCCGAATCTTATTTCGTTCATAAAGCTAATTAGTTTCTTGTCTGATGTTTAATTAAAGAATGCAATTTACGCATTAGACGAAAAGTGCAACAGGCTATAATAATAAGTAGTTGGTAAGTCTTTTATTGAAGTGTATTTTCGAAGCAGCAGTTATATGATGTTTGAGAACATTTGAAAATACATTTCGTGGGTGGAATTACACGAGCAACAGGGAATTACTTGCAATAATGCACTTAAATTAAAAATACAAGCTGCAGTTTACTTGCAGTACACTTGGAACAATGTACTTCGACTTATTCAAATGCAAAATGTTAGGAGGAATAGAATAACTTTTTAAAACTTTTGATTTTTTTTTTTCTTCTCAGGTCTTTTTTTTTTTCCTAACGGTTTTCAATTTTTGGTTACATTAGTTATGCATTGCTTTCTGCGATTCAAAATAGTAATAATAACAATAAACATAATCAGAAATGCTTTCCTTTCTGCGGATACTATGGTGAGAAAAGCAACGGCTAAAAGCATAATTTTCAGAAAATTCATTCATGTTCGCATTTCGAAATTAAATGAAACCTCTTTATTACCACACAATGTTGACAGCTTCGTGCAAACGAAGTCCTAAACTTGATAGCTGCACTCAATCAAGCTTTCATTGATGCAAACTATTGCAATCAATCAAACAATCGTAACAATTACGTGGAATATTCCCTATTTACGTCAATTGTTTGCTTGTAAGAATGTGAACAATGTCTTACATACGTAATTTATATTCAGAAAAAAATATCAGAATTGAAAATATAATTCCACATTTGCAAATCACACACATTAGTATACTATCCTTTAAATTTTAAAAATATTTCAATTTAATTTTTCTCTTTTTGTATAAAAGTATTCATGAAGCATAATTTATAAATTGTTGAGTGTACTAACATTTATTGCTCTAATTTTTCTAATTTTTCTTTTTTTTTTTCTTTTTTTTTGATCTCTTCTCGACTTCCCGGAGAAATTTTAAACTGTTAGCAAAATTAGGGTAACTCAAATAACTCCAGAACGTGGAAGAGAAATCTGTCAGGCCCAATAAAAACTTTTTGAATGATGTAAAAGGCAGAAACACATGTATCTATCTCTATTGATAAAGATGTTCTTAATAACCCCGAAACAAGTGTAATTTAATTTGCACGTTTTTACATTAAAATAGTGTAATTTCTATGTCAATAAATTTTAACATTTAAAATCAACAAAAGTTGAGAGATGTGCGCAAAGTTGCGTGAGACTAATACCAATCATTCGCCCTCGAATACCTTATTGCTTGACCAAGACCAAATATATTCTTTTTTTGAGCGACCACAGTTGGTTATTGTTTTCACTTGTCCGTAGTTGATGTTCTTTCGACTTTAATTTTCTATTCTTTTAATGCAAACTCGTCTGTTCCACGTGTCTTCGCGAGCATGTCCCTCCTCCTGGGCGGTGAAGTTCATGTCCCCGCCATCGATTTTACTTATTCCCGACCCTCTCGATTTTACACAATACTTTTCAGACAAAAACAGCATTCAGTCAACAACGTCCAGCATCCAGCCCCTGGAATTCATTTGAATGTAGACGTCTTGTATTCAAATCATGACTTTTACAAATATAATTCTGATAGGAACCATTTGTAGAAATAAGAAACCCAACGAGTAGGGTTCTACCACAATTCGTGATTGTGAAAAACATAATTTAAATTCAAGACGTCAAAATTCAAATGAAAGCTATGGGCTGGATGCTAAATGTTTCTTTCTTTTCTGTTTGGTATTAATTTTTTTTTTTTTTGAATTTTTTTCCCCCATTTATGAATAATATTAAATAATGATAATGTTTCAATGAAGCTTTAACACCATTTTAAATCGGGTGTTCCAAAATAGCTTCAATTTTTAAATGTGTAAATTGTAAATAAAATATGCACTTTGAAAAGCATGAGCTTTGTGCAAGAAATAGATAAAAGTCAAAAACAACGTCTTAAAAGCACAAGTAAAAGATGTAAATTATAAGTGTAGAAAATGCATTGCTTGATTGAAAACTTGTGGCTATGTATTTGTTTTTTTATCCAGGATATTAAAAAACTTTGACCTTTGACACTTTGAATTAAAATTCAACTAGAAATTTGGTTTTTCGTACTAATATTCAAGCCGTATGTATCGTATTTATGGTTCAGTTCCCTTCTTGTTGTTTACCTTTTTATAGCGAAATTGAGGCTATATACGAAATTGTTATTCGGTTCCTTAGACTTCACTATGAACAGATGCGACTGCACAGTGCATACACACAAATATATATTGATAAAGATCGGCTAAAATTGAAAAACCTTAGGTTTCGGGGAAATGTTTTAGACGTCAGACAAATTATTTGTCTGAGCTTATGAAAATTTCAGTGTAACACGACTACCGAAAGATTCTTAGAACATGGTGTATTCATCCAGTTAAAAACAAAATGGTCAGTGTTCTCCCCCTTCCCCCATCAGTTCTCTAATTATCTGTAAATTTAAACCAGTGGTTCCCAATCTTTTGCACGTTGCGACCCTTTTTTGACTAAGTAAAGGACCTGTGATCACGTAGCCTACATGTCAGTAAAGTATCGCAAGGTGTGGACCTAACCTGGCAACATTGTGAAAGCTACGTTAGATCCTACATTACAAAACTGCTATGTTAGATTCGATCCACCCCCAACTATACTGTGGTAGGAATAATGTTTCGACCGAAGAAGAAACGCTACACGACCCCATTTGGGGTCACGACCCTGGGAACCCAACCCTGCTTTAAAACAATTTTTTTATACTCATTCATGCTTTAAAGAAATGCAGGTATGTATCATTTTTCTCCTTAGAAAGTCTTCAAAAGAAAAATTCAGTGAAATCCTGTTACAACGTATATCAGTATAACGAAGTACCCGTTTCAACCAAATAAGTTTTCAGTCCCGATTTTGAAGTTCATTGTTACTGGATTTCACTGTATTATGAATTACATGATCAATGTGTACATACCTTGTAAAGAATTTTTTACGAGTTTGGCTCGAGAAATTATTTTCAAAAATGTTTGTTGAGCTGTGGAAAGCATTTTATGCGTTTACATTTGTAGTAACATAGTATAATATAGACAAAAATAGAATCCAAATATCTAGTAAGTATCTAGAATACGGTTTTGGACTCGGTTTTTTTTTTTTTTTTTTTTTTTAGAAATGGTCGCTTTATTTCGAACAAAGTCTCAAAAGAGTGCTGGAAATATTTTGCCAGATTTTTTATGGAGCAAAATATCAAACAGTACCTACCACCTCTTTCAACGAAATTCATTTTTTCTCGAATTTTAAACAATCAAAGAATGGATATTTCAAAAAAGGAAAAAGTACACGACACAGATAGAGGCTTGAAAAATACTCGGAAAAAAATTTACATGAAAACTTCAAAGGAATTTGTAAAATCTTCATCCAACTTTCCCCGCAGGTTAACATTGGATCCGTAGGCTTTCAGACTCTCAGTGAAAAGCATCCTTAAATTTGCTTATAAAGTAGCATTAATATACATATTTATCTTTCTTTGGATGCACCAGCTCCATTGTTTATGCCTTCTTGATGTTGTGAAAAGTAATGGGGGTAGTGCATCCCCAGAAATAGAAATATTCATTAATGCTATATTATAAGCATACTTAAGATAATTTTAATCTTAATTATATCCGTGAATGAATTTGAATAACACGAAAAGGTTCTTCACTGAAGGTCTGCGATGCAACTTTACGCAAAATGCGATACTTCCTTTTTTTTAAATTTACAACGTGAAATTTTTTTTTTTCGGATATAGGGTTTATAGGTGTGAGTCCTATACTCTGGTTTCATGCCAAAAAATAAGGGAAAAAATTGTAAAACAAACCCCTAGAAAAAAGGATGGATTTTGATGATTTTAAAAATATAATAAGTGGTAATACCCCCCATGAGTTAACCAATTTCCTTCATATGTTCTTGCGTACAAACGTAGCACCTCTCTAGCCCCTCAGAAAAGTATTAATGTATAATATAACGATAACTTCCCCTCCAAATAAAAATAATGGCTATGAAACTCAAAAACTGAAAAAAATTGCGGGCGACATTTCCAAAAAAGCGGGACGTGTGAATGGGAAAAGGTGGTCATATTTGGATTCAGGAGGTCATTTAGCACAAGAATTCACAAGAATTATCTCAGAAGCACTCTTTAAAAACTATATCCTTTCTAAACACAAATCAAATCGTGAAGATGTTTCCAAGCATGTGGATTCACTTTCAAAAGCACTCATTCATTCCTTCATTGAAAAATGCCTCCGGAAAAGAGGGGAGTAGTAAATGGAAACGGTCGTTTGCGCTAATGATCGTAAATCTTATACACCTCACCCGGTTTTTCCCCTCAAGAAAGGGGGGACCAGTGAAGGGCGTGGCTTAGTAGAGAAATTGAGCTTTTTCGAAAATATTTCAGATGGTTGGAACTCCGATATTTTTTTAGAAATGGTCGCATCATTTCAAACTTAGTCTCAAAAGAGAGCTGGAAATATTTTGCGTGTTGGGGCGTTCTTAAAATTTCGATAGCACGATTTGCAGCTTTTTTACAGAGCGAAAGGTCCAACAGTACCTCGTTTTCGTAGAAATTCATTTTTTCTCGAATTTTAAAAAATCGAAGAATGGACGTATCAAAAAAGTAAAAACTAATATACACAGACATAGGCTTGAAAAATACTCAGAAAAAAAATTGACCCGAAAACTTCAAAGGAATATTGTAAAATAACCTTTAACTTTCCCCGTAGGTTAGCATTGGATCCGAAGCTTTCAGACTCTCAGTGAAGAGCACCCGAAGCTTGTTAAAATATTCAGGAGTTTATGACGTTGTCAGAAAAAAAAATTTTTTTAAAGAAATAACAAATATGATGCTGATTTCAGCTTATTTTCGTGATTTACTAGAATGACTGTTTTTCTCTCTTGAAGACTTCTTTCAGAAAGAGATCTACCTAGATATCAGATTTTGAAGTTAAACGATTGTCTAATACAGCTCTCTAAATCTTTCATAGTTTTAATATTTGCGGCATCTATTTTTGCTCATCTCTTCCATTAAATTTCGGAAATATCCATGCTTTCCTTAATAGTGCGCTTTGTAGAAAAATATTTTTTGCTATGGTTTGACTTAAAAAAAATCTGGAAAATACAAAGCATGAGTAGATGACAGAGAAAACAAACTTTTGGGATGGCATTCTGTTGTGATCTGAATTCTTTTCAAGTGCTGTTGCAATGCTTCCTTGGTTATACTCCATTTAAATTTGTTCCGCTTTGTTTAAAAACCATTGATCCCTTTTCTATCTTTGAAGAATTCTTACTTTATTACTTAAGGAAAGCTGAAACACCAGTCGGCACAAATATAGCGACTGGTACAGTTTCATCTTCCTAAAAGTAATATAGCATAACTATTTCATGTTCAAAATTCTTTTTTAAATTCTACTTTAGTTTCTATTCATCTAGAAGTGCTGACTTTTCTTCTTGGAACATAATTTCCGTATATTTTTTTTCTAAATGTGGTATCCAATTTTCTGTTTACATTTCGTTACACTATAATGATGTTAACGTATTACACCTAATTGACTAAAAAAATCGTTCCCTTATTGCTTTTTCTTTTGCACCTCGTCGTGCTTTATTTCACAGTAATGAATGATGTTTTCTTATACAATTCATAATGCAAAAGTTAATTTTTTTCTTTTTTAGGAATTTCTTTTACTCTGAAATTCTAACTATATGGGCGGCTTGAAGGTAATAGCGCATGAAGTAAAAAAGTGTTTGCTATGGCTCCACAACATGTGACTTAATACGAGTAGCATCTCACAAATGTTTCAAAACTTGAGTAGGAGCTTAATACAAGAAATTTAAGGATAGCATTATGTTGGGATGTTAATCGAGTGCTTCTTTTATACTGCAGATGCTTTGTTTATTTTGCTGCAATTAACTTTGTACAGCTTTGTTTATAGGCCACTGAACCTATTTTATTTTCTGAAGATTGACTTTTCAGATTATAAGATTTTTTGAACATAATAGTAATATTTTTAAAACCATTTTTTCTGCTCGTGGTCTCAGAATTGGAATGCTTCATCAGAAGTCTTTCAGCTATTCATTTTTCATCATCGACCACTCGTTGGCTAATTTGTTTATTTTGTCTTCAGATTGTGTTAAAATTGAATATAGACTATACTATATGTGCTGTGTCGTTCCATGTGCAGATAATCAATGAGTGTTGATCCATGAAAGCTGATTTTTTATTACTGAACGTTGAAACCTTGTCATGGACCCTTATTAGATGAAATTGTAAAATATTTTGACCATAATTGGCTGAAATACGGACAATTGAGTTTTTACCAAATTAGAGCCACCTTCAATTTGTCCCTACTGTTAAAAATTGCCGTAACTGAAAAAAATTTTGTATGGTTTAAACTCAGAAGATAGGTAATAATTTCAGGTTATTTATGTGAGGAATGCGGGTCCAATGTTTAAAACAAGTTCAATTGTTATTTTTTTTTTAAATCATCTTCAGAATATAAAGGGGAAACCGAAGTCTTGATTATTTATTTGACTTACTTGATTTGACTTACTTGATTTGACTTATGATTTTTATTTATTTACTTTTAAATATTACAATTTTTAACTTGTTTTAATAATTTATTTGGGCGTAATGGTTGTTTATTGTGCAGTCTGAAGGGACATATTCTAATGTAATGCACAATTCTACCAAACAGTTTCTGTAAATTATATAAAATAAATAACTATATTACTCAATAACAACCATTACGCCCAAACCATGAATTATTTAACGAATTTCTAAGAAAAAGCAAAAGTACGTAGGTAACATCTTGTGGAAATAGAACAAATTTGAGAAAAATTCTGGGGCGGAGGGGTGGGGGGTGATCGGTCTTTTCTGTAAACAGTTCGTGTAGCAAATGCACATGCAACCCAGGATCATTTCTTCCACCTAAACTTATTAAAAAACAAAATGTATCTGTTTGTGAATGCAAAAACTAATAAAAAAAAACACTTATACTTATCTATGTTTTAAGTGTATTTAAATATAAGTTACCATGTTTGCTGTTATTTGGAAATCAAAAAGTATTGGCATAAAAGTTTTTCAAAATGCGTTTTATTTGAAGTTCGTCAATCGTTGCAGCAAATATTTAGTCTCTTTTGACATTAAAGTTGAAAGGATTCTTTTACACTTTTTATCTCTTCTTTTTTTTTCTTTTCGTTTAATGTTCGTGGCATACAGACATTTTAATAATTTTAAATCTGCATCTGCTTATTGTTACATAATATTTTTAAAGAAATTATTCATTTTATCGTGAAAAAAAATTTCAAATCATATGTCATATGATGTTTGCGTTACTTTAACTTGAAATCGTTTCTATAGCATTCGGAGATTTTTATTTGAGGAAATATGTTGCATTTAATTTGCATTTAACAAACAAATATTTCATTTAGATATATATCTGAATAATTGAAAAAAATACAGTAGTTTTATCAAGGTATTTTTGAAGGAGATACAAACAAAAAAGCCAAGTTCTAAATTAAATCCAAGTGGTCTTAGCATTAATTGTCTTCATAATAAAACTAATAAAAAATAGAATTTTCTTTTACCTCGCAAGACCTCCCTATCCTCACATTTGTTCTATCCATGCACCACCACCACCTCCAAGGGACAAAAGGCAAGTAAAGGCAGGAAAGCTGTACTTAGTTATGTCGTAACATTCTAACCATGTAAGAAAAAGCAAGAACATCAACTAAAATAAATGTAATTTAAGTAGAAAATTTATTTCACACATTATTTAAATGTGAAATTATAGATTCTGAAAATTCACGGTAGATGTGAAAATAAGGTTCAAAAATAAATAATAAAAATCATACAAGTATAAAATTTTATTCTCTGAAACACATGTAAAACGAAAATGTTACAGCCCCCAGATTACTGGCATTTTATCCTACACTGAGTATGATCCAGCTGTTCATCACAGGGCATTTTGTAACTCCTCAGTTATACGCACTAATACTAATTGATATTTTATGTAATAATGATGCTTTAAAAATGAAAAGACACGACAGCAATACTCCTCTCCACTGTCATACTACACTTTTGCAAGTACATGTAACTACTTTTTCTTTAAATACCAGGAGGGTCAACTGTCATCTCCTGACCCCCTTAAGTGGTGTGCTTGTTTTCAACACCAGTAATAAGATAAAACTTAAGTTTAATCTTCTTTTAAAGTTGTCGTTTCTATGGAAGAACTTCCCACTTGATAAGCTTAATAGTGATTCTGAACTTTTACGCACACATGTAAAGCAGGGCTACCTGTTTCCTCCAAGAGCTATAGTGCTAGCCCCCTCCCCCTAATACCTAGAAGGTCTCATAAAAAAAGCCACCCACATGCGAAAGAAAACCCCTAAAAACAACCCGCTAAAAAATTTAATGGAACAGTCAGTGCCACGACTCCCCCCTCCCCCCGGTAGTTACCCCTGAGTTAAGAATTCACTTAAAACATCTTTCATGCACTTTGCCAAAAAAGGCAACGAAATGTCTTGTCTGATGCAGATGTTGAATTCGCACCGTACGTTCCATTTCCGAACGAAACTCGCTAAAGTTGGCGACTTTACCTAAAGTATCGGCAAACTTTTATACCTCATATTTCGATAATGGGACCATGAGGGCACGTAATTTTTGTACCACAAACGACTTTTACGATGCTCTTCCAAATGCTACCAGTTTGGATTTTTTTCGAATTTCCTTGATCGTGTGGTCTCTGCATGAACCGTGGTATTACTCCATGTGGAACTTTAAAAATAGCGACAGGAAGAATATCAACGAGTTTGTCGCAAAGTATTACTCTTTCATCCTCTTCTAGATTTTCTCTAGCTTTTTGTGCTTAGAAACATACACACATCGGAAAACACATAATGCATGCACAAAAATGAATTTAACTCATTACATATAGACATATAAATAGATACATGCATACCCTTAAAGTGTCACCTTTGTTCTTTAGACGAGAGCGTACTTCTCAATAGGAGCACCGATATTGCCCCTGGCGTAACTTTAAAAATAGGTCCTTGTCTTGTTCATTCGTCGAATGTTTCTCCAGCCTTTTGTACCTATAAAAACACACATATGGGAAAACAGATAATGTATGAGAATTCAACTTATTACCTTTATACTTACAGAAAGATACCTCCATTCCTAAAGATTCTAAGCTGAATTGTTTTTTACTGTTATAACGAAATTTCAAGTATTGTAATTTACTAATTTATTTTCTACTTTCAATTCCAAATGTATATATGGAAATTATTACTTGATAATTTAATATGTTTGGGTAATTTAAACCATTCAATAGATAACTTAAAGTAAAAGTCTATTTACAATTAAAATGAAGTACACGTTCAAGAAAGTCAGATGAAAGCGTACTTTTTGCTAATTCGTAAACTTTCAAGCAATTTCTCTGTTAGCATTCCGAAAATTTTGGTGTAATATTACGTACACACGTGATTTTTTTTTTTTTTTTTTTGAAATTTGTATCGCATAACAATGTGAATCTTCTGTATAGCATCAGATGGTTTTTTGTTACTGTTATGATAGTATACTTGAAATACTGCACGTGTTGCGTATGTACATATCTTCTTCTAAAATTCTAATCTTTTCCTCAGGTGTGTGTGTGGTACATTTTCTCTCTCTCTCTTCTCAATCTTTAGACAAAAAACGACTTTGTTTCATCATTTCATCGTCGGCAGTCGATTTTGCTCTTATCGTGTCATTCCTTTATTTTCTTTCAAGTAGCTTTTGCTTCACAAAATGTAAGCCATTACAGATATAGGCGAATGTTTTAATGTAACGACTGGGTCCTAAATGGCACACATAATTAAAAGGCTTGAACGGCTTTTCTTGCATCTAATTCTAAGAATAATTAAATGTTACATAAATCAAGATGGTGTGCTGCTTTTAAATCTTTATGCCCTAATTTATGGTACCAACTTCAGTTTCTCGTGTTTTTCTTTTCTGCTTCTTATCTTTCTTATCTTTTGAAAAGATTATTCACTTCAAAATGGAGATAATATTGAATTAGATTGTATTTCAAAAATTTAGACTGAATGCAGAAGTAATATACATGTTACGAAAGAATAGTATTCTCATTAGCAATATCAATCAAGTAGAATTTTAGAATTTTATAGAAAAGGATATTATCAAAAAAAAAAACACCTAAAGCATGTATTAGTAAAAAGTTTTAAAACCAAATTTTATTCTCATTAACACCCTCAGAAAACGAGACTCTAATATCATCATTTCTTTTGATATCCGCTAAGTGTTTTCATCATTATGTGTTCCAGTAATTCTTTTGCTGCTCATTGTATTTGTAAAGATATTTCGCTTTGAAAAAGAGCAACTGTAACACAAGATGGTTTTCCTTAGTTCCAATTCTAAACAGAAGTAATGTGCACGTGGTGAAGGTGAAGTTTTAATGTTAGTCTTTTTTTCGCTAGAGTAGTCTTTTCGCGTTTTTCAGAAAAGTAGGTCTATAACTATTACAAAGGAATGCATCACTATCTGCGTCGTCGCTTGGCGTTACACGGTCTGCCTGGAAAATAAAAACAATATCAAGTCACGCATGATCAACACTCAAGCGTAATAAATTTAGGACAAAATTTTCTTTCGAAATAATAACTCTAGTTTCCAAAAAAAAACGTTGTAATTGGCATCTTTGTTCGTAGGGGGCTTGTTTTTAATCTGGTAAGAAGTACATAATCTTAAGTCCTAATTGTTTGACTGTGAAAAACTAACCATACACTGCGTTGAATAGTGAAAAAAAAAAAAAAAGACAGACAAAAAGAAGAGGACAGTCTTAATTACAATCAGTTCGGTGGTAAAATTGAAGGCAATTATTCCTGTTTGAATTTTGAGTTCGTTTTCAGGGCCAAAAGAGTCATAGAGTAGGATACCTAAACCACTTCTATGTCAGGAGTGATCAGAGGAATTAATTGAAAAACGTAGTTCTGTTTTTGCCCTTTGAGAGTGAATGGACTGTTTACTAATAAACTCTAAAGTGGTTCCTTCTTAAAATAAGGCCATGAGAAGTTAAAAAGAATTCTAACGTTGGCAAGAAACCGTAAGAAAGGAAAAAACAATTTTTTTTTCTTTTAGCTCCTGGAAGCTAAAATACCAACATATTGGAAAGCTTCACGGTTTTTCTGTAGTTGAGGAGAGTTGCTACGTTTAAAAGTATAAAGAGTGCCAATATTTAACTTCATAATCATGAAGTAAATAAGTAAGAGCACTAAGAGATCTTTGAGACGATTTTAACGACCGATGTCTCTATGCCTTGAATAGATAAAATGATATTCATATCAGAAGTATTATCTCCAGAATACATTTAAAATTTAATAAACGCGTAAGAAAATTTCGACATTAACGTACTTACCATAATCCCGAAATAGATCTTCAAACACAACATTCATCTTCATTTACAGTTCGTAATGCAGTGTGAAGTGTCTCCTCTTCTACTTTCAGAAAGCTTTTGCTGCATAAGATGGCTTGTACTGCAAATCCAGGCGAATGTTTTAGTGTAACGCCTAAGAGTTGCTGTACAAGACAACTTAAGAAGCCTTTAGGTTTCTTCGCTGTACACCTTTTATAAGTTTCATCAAATGCTCTACGAACCAAGAACTGCTCTTTTAAATTCTTACCTGAATTCAAGGTGAAATAACTATAATTTATGGAATTTTATAGTATATTTATACTTTTGAATATCTATCGCTTAACAAGCTGAGACTATTGCAGGCTCAGATGATTTTTTTCAATGTAACGAGTGATTCCGCAGCAATTTATACCTCACATACATAAATATTTTCAATTTGTTTGTTTTTTAAAGAATTTTGCTTTTTAACGTTTTTAAATGAAAAATGCGCAATTTCTTTATTAATCAATCATTTTTAAGTAAATTTAGTTCCTCTTATTTTTTCAAAGACCTTATACTTTCCAAGGTGCGAAATGCTGCTTATTCAGTCGAATAATTTAATATTTGGGACCTGGGACCTAAATTAAAAAGTGAAAAATCTTGAGACTATTTATGCAATTTTTTTTTTCAAAATATCATTAAATACCATTTACGTAGGCTTGTCTAACGTCCCGGTTTGACCAGGAAAGTCCTGGATTTAGACAAAATCCCGTTATCCCGGCCGGTTTACTTCACGTCTCGAAAAAAGATAAATTTGTGGTTACAGATGACCCAAAAATTCTAAAAATTATTAACTGTGAAGGTTTATTTAAAATAATAACTTTGTCATTTCTGTACCTCAGAGCTAGACTGACGTAATTCCAAAAATTGCGATTTTCTGTTTATGACTGCATTCTATGTAGAATCCTTGTCCTCATCGAGCCATAGAAACGTAATTCCAAAAAAAAAAAAATGTAATTATTTACCAGTGTTAAAAGAGCGTATGTTCTATCCTTTGCATGCGCCAGATAAATGTTTTTCCCACCTTTGGTTAAAAAGCAGTTATGTGAGTTACGTTAGTCTAGCTCTGAAGTACAGATTTTTAACACTGACCTGTAAAATTATTATCAGATTACCTTGTGAGGAGTTTTACGACAAGATTAAAAACCAAAAAGACTGTCTAAAAAAAGTCCTGGCAAATGCAAAGAGTAAGTAAATTATTTTTCAAATTTTTGTTTCTCAATTTTTCTTATTACCAAAGTAGCTTAAAAATATTAACATGTAGGAGATAAAATGTTGAAATGTAACTGCTTGCGTCTTGTATTATTTATTACCCCTGCTTTAGGTTCATAATTAGTAATCATGTATTCACAACATTGAGAATGAACTACCATCTAAATCATAACGTGGACGAGTATTCATCATTCATTATTTGTAAATATACAGGCGAGCCAAATGACCTTTTAATTTTCTCAAAAACCAACCAGGGGTGTGTACCGTCCTTTTGAATATTCGCTATGCTGGGGATGGGGGGGGGGGGAGATGTCCATACAATCCAAAGGAGTGAGTTTTGTAGAAAAATATTTTTTTTCTATAATTTGACCATATGTGGCTTGAGAACATCTGACGAAGTACAAATTATGAGTAGAAGACAGAATGCAAAAATTTTAAGGAAAACCTTCTGTTTCGATATGATTTCTTCTTTTTCAAATGCTTTTGCAATGCTTCATTGATGATATTGCAGTTAAATCTAAGGCTTTGTATTAAAACGACTTTTCATCTGAAGAATTCTTACTTTATAACATAAGAAACACTGAAACACCAGTGGAGGAAAATATAGCGACTGGTAATCTTCATCTTTTCAAACGTTATAAAGCTTAAAATATTTGTTGTAAAATTCGTTTTTAGTTCGATTTCAGTTCCAATTGATGATCATTTTGTAGCGCTGATTTGTTTTCTTAGGAAATAGTTTCAGTGGATTTTCCCCCTTAATGCAGCATCCAATTTTCTCTTTACATTTCATTACGCTATATTAATGCAAACGTATTACACCTAATTGACTGAAATATTCAATCCCTCATTCATTTCTTTTATGGAATTTCTTTTGCTTTTAAATTCTAACTATATGAGCGTGGAGTGGAGGTAATTAGCTCATGAAGTAAAAAATACTTTTGCTGTGGTATTTCAACTTGTGACTTCATAACATCTCAAAAAGTACAAAGCATAAGTAGAGGACGGAATGCACAGATTTTAATGAAGGCCTTCTGTTGGGATATGAGTTCTTCCTTTCAAGTGCTCTTGCAATGCTTCATTGATGATACTACCGTCAAATGGGTATAGCTTCGTAAAACATCCAATAATTTCTCTTTATCTGAAGAAATCTCACTTTATAACATGAGAAAAGCTGAAGCACCAGGCGCGACAAATATAGCGACTGGAACACTTCAGCTTATCAAAAGTTATAAAGCTTAAAATACTTGATGGAAAAATTCTTTCTCAGTTCAGTTTCAGTTCCCTGAAGTTTTCTTGGGATGTAGGTTCAGTGTTCTTTTTTACTTAATGCAGCATCCAAGTTTCGGTTTACATTTCATTACACTATATTGATGTTAACGTATTACATTGACTAAAATAATCGATCCCTACTTCTTTTCTACATGGTACATCTCGTCGTTATTGATTTTACGGTAGAAATGTGTAGTGAATGATGTTTTTTTTAGAAAATTCCTAATGCAAAAGTTCATTTCTTTACTACAAAACAACTTTACTTCAAACTAAAAAATGTTAACAAGAACTTGATGCAAAGATTTCGAGGGAAGCATAGGTAGTCAGCATTTTCAGAAAACATAAAAATGTTAGCTCTTAGTAATTTAAGTGCAGTTATTTGAAAGATAAACTTAATTAACTGTACAGTCTATAGCCCTTGTCATTACGTGCTGCCCCACTCTTGATAGCCTTGGAAAGAAGTATAGGCCATTCCATGCTTAAATCTGCAGCTATTACTTAGCAATTTTATGTTATTTACATATTTTAAACACAAAACGTTCCTCAAGATTACATGGCGTTGAATGAAGTAAAAAGTTGCATCAAGCCGGTAAATAAAAACGTGTTTAACAAAGATAAAATATATAAATGCTAAATTTAAAGTTTTACTCCTTTTTACTGTATTAAAAATCTATTGACATTTTTTTCCCTCGTAAATATCCCAGGAACAGTTTGAATGGGCACGAGCTTAAACATTAGAACCAACCAGGGTAATGGAATTTCGATTCGGAGCAACCCTTCTATATTATCCGAGCAAAGCATTATTTATACTGAACAATCACATTATTTAAAATTATTATAACAACCCATGCCAAGTCTTAATAACAACCAATAATTATTAGTAATAACCCAAATGAAGTCAAAATAAGGACTTACGTAGCTTCCGTTTTGCACCATATCCAGTGCCTCGCAATTCCAAAGTTACATGTTTTCTTGTAAGGCTTTTGTCATTCCATAATTTACTGTTATTCTCATGCTACCTCTTTTGGTAGTTTCAGCTTTCAGTGATTCTGTTTTGCTGCAAGTACATTACATTTCGTTAGTTATCACAGCTGATCTAAAAAAAATGCCCACAATTATATTTCCTTTGCAGGAAAAATTGGCAGATATATATTATAAATCACAAGTATTTCTCATCCATTTCTGAAACTAAATAAATGGAAGCAAAAATATTTTTTTTAAATCTTTAATATTTTTGAATATTTTTTTCTTTATAAAAAATTGTTTTAAGTGGCACAACATGTTGTAATTTTGTAAGTCACGCAATTATATATATTGCATTTGGTGACTGCAACGGTATAATTGTACAATATAATAAAAAATAAAGTTTTCCAATAGCTTCAAAAAAAAAAAAACCCGAACTGATGTGTGCATCACATGACTTTTATTCCAATCTAATGTCATTCCCCCATTATTGGCATTTTTAATGTGATTCAACAGTTTACACTTTAAATATCACCAACAGTGGCCATATTGAAATCAGATTTTTAAAATAAATCACCAAATTTGTCGCCGAGTTGGCGACAAAACGTGGCAAAAAAAAAAAAAAACACTGGCGGTAAATCACCATGTGTTCGCCAAATTATAATACCACTCGAATTTACATCGAAATTAAAAATGATTTCCCCCTGAAAAGGGCAAATGAACCCTTTAGAAACACCCGAATGAAACCAAAAGGAGAGGTGCAAAACTATATCTCACTATGAGTCTACGTACCAAATTTCAACTTTCTTGGGCATACCGTTCTTGAGTTATGCGACATACATACGCACATACAGACGTCACTAGAAAACTCGTTGTAATTAACTCGGGAATTGTCATTGTGGATATTTCGCGTGTCTATACGTTCTTAGGCACTTATCCAAGTGTGGTCGAATCGGAAAATACTCAACATTCATTCGGGGGTGAGTAAAATGGAAATTAAGGTCTATTTTTTAGTGAAATTTTTTTCGCGAATACGATGCTTCCTTTTTTGTAAAAGGAAGTAAAAAGGAAAATAAATTTAACAATAAGCAAACAAGTGAGGTTTTACATTATTACTTAAGAGAACAAAAGGGGGAGGGGGCTGAGCACTTGAAAAGCTAGTAAATTCATTAAAAAATGTGCTGATGAAAACATGTGCATGTACAATATAAAACAAATGCAAAAATTTTAATATTATACAAATTTTGCACAGTTTCTCTAACTGCGGACGATTCACATCAAAAGAAAAAAAACTGGAGCATGATTTTATTAATAATATTATGTTTATTGTATACACCATGTTTTCCAAAACTTTCCGATGCGGCACCCCTTAAAGAATTCAAATTTCTTACGGCACTCTAGCCTATCTCCATTACATACAAATGTATCGATAAGATAGACATTTCGCGGCACCCATGGTCTATTCCTGCGGCACCATGTTTAAGAACCCTTAATCTATACTATTAAAGCTATTACGCGTGTGTATATGTGTATCTAAGTGTTTTTTTTTTTTTTTGTAATCCTATATCATCCGGACTGTTAGGTCTACCAGGTGAATTCTGGCATCGTCTGTTACAGGACATTTAGGGTAACAATCTCTTGCTCTTAAATAAGGCTATTCTTTCAAGAGGGTAAATTTGACACTGGTTTTTCTCAAATGAAAAACCTCCAAAATTTTAGATTTTACAGGAAAGAGTCGTATATTCAGAGAAGACAAATAAAATGTAACGGCTAAGTTTTTGAAAAGTTCTTTTAATGTGCATTTTCTTTAAAAAACACAAAGTTAAAGATCTAAAGATAAATTTTAATGTTTTGCGAGGTTTTCAAGCACTTGAAAATAATTTTAATTTTAAGGAGTTTTCTACTGAAAATAAGGTTCAAAAATAAATAATAAAAACCATACAAGTATAAAATTTAATTCTCTGAAACACATGTAAAACGAAAATGTTACAGCCCTCAGATTACTGGCATTTTACCCTACACTGAGTATGATCCAGCTGTTCATCACAGGGCATTTTGTAACTCCTCAGTTATACGCACTAATACTAATTGATTTTTATGTAATAATGATGCTTTAAAAATGAAAAGACACGACAGCAATACTCCTCTCCACTGTCATACTACACTTTTGCAAGTACATGTAACTACTTTTTCTTTAAATACCAGGAGGGTCAACTGCCATCTCCTGACCCCCTTAAGTGGTGGGCTTGTTTTCAACACCAGTAATAAGATAAAACTTAAGTTTAATCTTCTTTTAAAGTTGTCGTTTCTATGAAAAAACTTTCCACTTGATAAGCTTAATAGTGATTCTGAACTTTTACGCACACAAGTAAAGCAGGGCTACCTGTTTCCTCCAAGAGCTATAGTGCTAGCCCCCTACCCTAATACCTAGAAGGTCTCATAAAAAAAGCCACCCACATGCGAAAGAAAACCCCTAAAAAAAAAAAACCCTAAAAAATTTAATGGAGCAGTCTGTGCCACGACTCCCCCCTCCCCCCCCCGGTAGTTACTCCTGAGTAAAGAATTCACTTAAAACATCTTTTATGCAGTTTGCCAAAAAAGGCAACGAAATGTCTTGTCTGATGCAGATGTTGAATTCGCACCGTACGTTCCATTTCCGAACGAAACTCGCTAAAGTTGGCAACTTTACCTAAAGTATCGGCAAACTTTTATACCTCATATTTCGATAACGGGACCACGAGGGCACGTAATTATTGTGCCACAAACGACTTTTACGATGCTCTTCCAAATGCTACCAGTTTGGATTTTTTTCAAATTTCCATGATCGTGTGGTCTCTGCATGAACCGTGGTATTACTCCAGGTGAAACTTTAAAAATAGCGACAGGAAGAATATCAACGAGTTTGTCGCAAAGTATTACTCTTTCATACTCTTCTAGGTTTTCTCCAGCTTTTTGTGCCTAGAAACATACACACATGGGAAAACACATAATGCATGCACAAAAATGAATTTAACTCATTACATTTAGACATATAAATAGATACATGCGTACTCTTAAAGTGTCACCTTTCTTCTTTAGACGAGAGCGTACTTCTCAATAGGAACACCGATATTACACCAGGCGTAACTTTAAAAATAGCGACTGGTTTAATATTTGGCCACTTGTTACAAAGTTAAAAGGTCCTTGTCTTGTTCATTCGTCAAATGTTTCTCCAGCTTTTTGTACCTATAAAGACACACATATGGGAAGACAGATAATGTATGAGAATTCAACTTATTACCTTTATACTTACAGAAAGATACTTCCATTCCTAGGGATTCTAAGCTGAATTGTTTTTTACTGTTATAACGAAATTTCAAGTATTGTAATCTACTAATTTATTTTTGTACTTTCAATTCCAAATGTATATATGGAAATTATTACTTGATAATTTAATTTGTTTGGGTAATTTAAACCATTCAATAGATAACTTAAAGTATAAGTCTATTTACAATTAAAATGGAGTACACGTTCAAGAAAGTCAGATGAAAGCGTACTTTTTGCTAATTCGTAAACTTTCAAGCAATTTCTCTGTTAGCATTCCGAAAATTTTGGTGTAATATTACGCACACACGTGTTTTTTTTTTTTTTTTTTTTTTTTTTTTTTTTTTTTTTTTTTTTTTTTTTTTTTTGAAATTTGTATCGCATAACAATGTGAATCTTCTGTAGCATCAGATGGTTTTTTGTTACTGTTATGATAGTATACTTGAAATACTGCACGTGTTGCGGATGTACATATGCTCTTTTAAAATTCTAATCTTTTCCTCAGGTGTGTGTGTGGTACATTTTCTCTCTCTCTCATCTCAATCTTTAGACAAAAAACGACTTTGTTTCATCATTTCATCGTCGGCAGTCGATTTTGCTCTATCGTGTCATTCCTTTATTTTCTTTCCAGTAGCTTTTACTTCACAAAATGTAAGCCATTACAGATCCAGGTGAATGTTTTAATGTAACGACTGGTTCCTAAATGGCGCACATAATTAAAAAGCTTGAACGGCTTTTCTTGCACCTAATTCTAAACATAATTAAATGTTGCATAAATCAAGATGGTGTGCTGCTTTTAAATCTTTATGCTTAAATTTATGGTACCAACTTCAGTTTCTCGTGTTTTTCTTTTCTGCTTCTTATCTTTCTTATCTTTTGAAAAGATTATTCACTTCAAAATGGAGATAATATTGAATCAGATCGTATTTCAAAAATTTAGACTGAATGCAGAAGTAATATACATGTTGCGAAAGAAAAGTATTCTCATTAGCAATATCAATCGAGTAGAATTTTAGAATTTTATAGAAAAGGATATTATCAAAAAAAAACACCTAAAGCATGTATTAGTAAAAAGTTTTAAAACCCAATTTTATTCTCATTAACACCCTCAGAAAACGAGACTCTAATATCATCATTTCTTTTGATATCCGCTAAGTGTTTTCATCATTGGGTGTTCCAGTAATTTTTTTGCAGCTCATTGTATTTGTAAAGATATTTCGCTTTGAAAAAGAGCAACTGTAACACAAGATGGTTTTCCTTAGTTCCAATTCTAAACAGAAGTAATGTGCACGTGGTAAAGGTGAAGTTTTAATGTTAGTCTTTTTTTCGCTCGAGTAGTCTTTTCGCGTTTTTCAGAAAAGTATGTCTATAACTATTACAAAGGAATGCATCAGAGAAAGAAACGTAGAGTAACGAAAACTTACGATAGTTTTTTTCTACTATTTTTATAGGAATAATTTTTTAAACTACTAGCTGCGTCGTCGCCCGGCGTTACACGGTCTACCTGGAAAATAAAAACAATATCAAGTCACGCATGATCAACACTCAAGCGTAATAAATTTAGGACAAAATTTTCTTTCGCAATAATAACTCAAGTTTAAAAAAAAAAAAGAACGAAAACGTTTTTAATGGCCATCTTTGTGTTATCTTCGGGGGCTTGTTTTTAATCTGGTAAATAGGGCGGGACACTATCTTAAGTTCAACAAGATGGGTCTATTGCAGGCTCAGGTGGTTTTTTTTTTTTTTTTTTCAATGTTATCACTGATTCCGAAGCAATTTAAGCATCATATACAGAAATATTTTTTTTTTAAATTTATTTTTGCTTTTTAACGTTTTTATATGAAAAAAGCGTAATTTTTTTATTAGTCTATCTTTTTCTTTATTAATAATAAAGCTGAAAGTCTGTGCCTCTAGATGTCTGGATGTCTGTTACGAGCATAGCGCCTATAAATTTGACCGATTTTCATGAAATTTGACGAAGAATTAGTTCGTAGCGTGAGGGAGAGCACATCGAAACGATTTTTCGAAAATTCTATTTTGTTCGAAAACAACATTTTACTGAGCAAATTATCATAACGTGGATGAGTAAATTACCAAATTATCATAACGTGAAACCGTAACATGGGCGAGCAAATGAACATAGCAAATTGGCGAGAAATTTATCATCCATTATTTGTAAATATACAGGCGAATCAAATGACCTTTTAATTTTCTACTACAGGCAAAGCGGGTACGGCTGGTTGTAAATATATTAATTTCTCTTATTTTCTTCAATACCCTTATACTTTCCAAGGTGCGAAATGCTGCTGATTCAATCAAATAATTTAATGTTTGGGACCTGGGATCCAAATAAACAAATGAAATATCTTGGGTCTATTTATGGCCTTTATTCAAAATATCATTAAATACCACTTGCATGAAGAAGGTGAGCTTTTTAAAGTTTTTCTAAAATGTATGGTGAAAATCCTAATATCTCTTATTTTAACAGAGTTTTTTGTTTGTGAAGATTTTTGGATTAACGATTCGGGACTTTTTCTACGTTCGGCAGTTTTTAAAAGAATTACACTGCTTGAGAAAGTAATGTTGTAAAGGTGACCTGTGAGGAGGGTTTTGTTTCTTCCAAGGATATTTTCATTCCTAGAAAAGAGATGTGTGAATAAAAAGTATGGTATATATCACAATAAAAAATCTACTGCAGAGTCACAGCGCCCTCAGAACACCGCAGTTTCAGATATTCCAATATCTGCTAGTGGTTTTCATCATGGGACGATGAATATACCTTTATCCGTAATGTGAAGGAGAAATTATTTTTTTCTGTTGTAAAATTACTAGAAGCACTCAGCCTAATTTCTATGTTTCTAGAAAACAAATTAGAAATAAAGAATTTGATAATTAATGGGCGTATTACGTAATGCGTAAAGTCGGTCGCATAGCTCTAACATAGGATATGAAGAAAGTGGAGTTACATGCAATTATCTGACTTTACACTTTTGGCTAGTCTTCGAAACTAGTATCACTTGCGTTAAAAATACACATGTACATACATTTCATTATCATTTTAGTTATTGGAGATAATGGTTATTTATAACAGTGACCTTTTATCACTAAAAACTGAACTCATTTATTTTTTTTTTTTTTTGCAATAGAAAGGAAATTGGCTTTTTAATAAAATTGAATTTTTTTGTATAAAAATAAAATACAGATTACACAATAAAAACTACAATGTCACTGAAATAACTTTTCGAATCAGGATATTTTCGGACCGATTCAGCGGGAAATTGAAGTTATGTGAGGCATAATTAAAGGTCAAAAAGCTGTTTCAAAAACCATAACGTACTAAAACTTTTTCTACTTCTCAAAAGCGAACATAAAAACGTGACATTTATTGTAAGAAGAAACCAATTGAATTTTTCGTTGTTTGTCACTGCTATTTTTAAAAATATTTAATCTGGCTAATAATCTATTTCTAATATGATTGGTACTACTCACTGCATTAGCAATTTTCAATGGAGTAGAATTTTAGACTTTTATAAAAGGATATCATACAAAAAAAAAAAAAACTAATTCATGTTAGTAAAAAAGTTTTAAATTAAATTTATGTTAATTAACACCCTCAGAACGAGTCTCTACTATCATCGTTGATTTTAATATCAGATTTGTGTTTTCATCATTGGGTGTTCCAGTTATGTTTTTACTGATGCTTACATTTGTAAAGATATTTCGCTTTGAAATAGAAGTCCAAAAAAAGAAAGAAAACACTTCATCAGGACCTTATAACTGTCGTATTTGCATCAGTCTTTATTAGTAGGGTTAAACTTGTTGAAATCAAAGTAATTTGTCATTGTTTCGATTTTGCAACATTTTCATTCATATGTCGTTTCACGTTAGTTCATTAAAAGACATCTAAAGGATGCTTTACTGCATAATTTTGTCTAAAATTTTATCTAAAGTAATAAATGAACGTAAAACATACAGTCAGAAAATTCAATTTAAGAACTAATACATGATCAGACAAGCAATACCGAACTGCCTTACCCCTCCGTACATATCGATGAATCATAATGACTTAATCTGATCAGCCAAGAGTAGACTGAGGAAGTTTAAGACTTACCCATTTCAGAGTAGCAGCACTAGATGCAAGTCATCCAAACCAAGGCTCTAGGACTTCTGAGGATGGCTTCCCCACATTTTTGTATTGAGCAGAAGAAAATCAGGAAAACTCTCAGAGTGGAACCGGATGATGGTTTTACAAAGTCCAGGCATAAAATTTACAATTCCTCCTTACTTCTGAAAGCAACGACTGCTGTGTCAGGGTTCTAATCACGGACCTTGAGGTATGGAGTTAATTGAGTAGACAGAATATTGCCAGTGGCGAAACTTTAAAAATAGCGCCTATGAAACTGTGGGTCATTTGCAACAAGGTTTGCTTCTAAATCTTCCAAATCCTATTCCTTTAGCTTTTTGTGCCAAGACACACAAAAACTGTGCGTCAAAACGTTCTTGATCACCATTTACTTTTCCGCAGAAAGGTATTTATTTATTTGTCATATATGATGATCATCTATGCCTCCAACATAACATTGATTTACAATCTTTGTTTCACTTATGTTGCAATGTCGCAGTTGCCATTTTTTATTTGTTCATGGCATATATTAATTTTAATAATTTTACCTGAAACTTAGAAATGTGTTTTACCTTATTGTTACGCATTACTTCAAACTTTTGATGTATTTATTTTTCTCAACGTGTTATCTACTCTAGAACCAGGCGAATATTTAATTATAACGACTGGTAGTCTAAATTAGATTACATATTGAGAAACTTGAGATTTTATTTGGTGCATCTCTTTGTAAGTAAAATATTAAATTCTACATAATAAAAGTAGTGTGCTTTTAAAGCATTTTGCTTAAATTCATATTTTTCTGCTGTTGAAACTTTATGGCTTAATGAGATTGATTTGCTGTTATATGAGATGGTTTTTTTGTCAATCTTATGACAAAATAATAGAAATCATACACTTGTTGCGAAGATAAAGCATTTTTTTAGATTATTTGCATTTTTTCTTAAACCAGATTTTCTTTTCGTGGTCTCAGAATTGGAATGCTTCGTCAAAAGTTTTCATCTTTTCGATTTCATCATCGCCCACACATAGGCTAATTTATTCGTTTTATCGATGGCTTGTGGTAAAATTGCATGTAGTTTAAGTTATTTTTTGCAGGGCTATTCCATGTCAGACAATGAGTGCTAATCCATGAAAACAGATAAATATATTTTTTTAATTTCGCCTATTATTGACTTTTATTTTTTGAAAATGTTTTTTAAATCTTATACAGCAATTTTCCTTCTTCAATTAAATTTCTTGTTTTCTAAATTTTTAAAACAGCACTGTAGCTCAGTATCTTGTTATAAATTTAGATAATTTATGCAAGAAAAATTTCATCGAACTTCAGCTGAGGACTTCATTAAGACCAGATTTTTCCGCCCATGGTCATCCGAGCTCACTCTCTTCACATTTTCACCACGTCAAGATGATCAACGGCACTAATTGACTTCCAGTTTGGAATGCATTGAAACAATGCCTAATAAAAAAAACGGAATAAGTCTACTTCTTCGACAAAACAATGAAAAATGTGACTTGTTAGTTTATCTTTTGCTGAAAACTGTGAATGATTTTCTTTTCCATGATACCTTTAGTATGAAGCTTGTTAAAATATTCAGGAGTTTATGGCGTTTTCAGAAAAAAAATTTTTTTTTTTAGAAATAACAAATATGATGCTGATTTCAGCTTATTTTCGTGATTTACTAGAATGACTGTTTTTCTCTCTTGAAGACTTATTTAAGAAAGAGATCTACCGAGATATCAGATTTTGAAGTTAAACGAATGTCTAATACATCTCGCTAAATCTTTCATAGTTTTAATATTTGCGGCATCTATTTTTGCTCATCTCTTCCATTAAATTTCTGAAATATCTATGCTTTCCTTAATAGTGCGCTTTGTAGAAAAATATTTTTTGCTATGGTTTGACTTTAAAAAAATCTGGAAAATACAAAGCATGAGTAGATGACAGAGAAAACAAACCTTTGGTATGGCATTCTGTTGTGATATGAATTCTTTTCAAGTGCTGTTGCAATGCTTCCTTGGTTATACTCCATTTAAATTTGTTCCGCTTTGTTTAATAACCATTGATCCCTTTCCTATCTTTGAAGAATTCTTACTTTATTACTTAAAGAAAGCTGAAACACCAGTCGGCATAAATATAGCGACTGGTAGAGTTTCATCCTCCTAAAAGTAATATAGCATAACTATTTCATGTTCAAAATTCTTTTTTAAATTCTACTTTAGTTTCTATTCATCTAGAAGTGCTGACTTTTCTTCTTGGGACACATAATTTCCGTATATTTTTTCTAAATGTGGTATCCAATTTTCTGTTTACATTTCGTTGCACTATAATGATGTTAGCGTATTACACCTAATTGACTGAAAAAATCGTTCCCTTGCTGCTTTTTCTTTTGCACCTCGTCGTGCTTTATTTCACAGTAATGAATGATGTTTTATTATACAGTTCATAATATAAAAGTTTTTTTTTTCCTTTTTAGGAATTTCTTTTACTCTGAAATTCTAACTATATGGGCGGCTTGAAGGTAATAGCGCATGAAGTAAAAAAGTGTTTGCTATGGCTGCACAACATGTGACTTAATACGAGTAGCATCTCACAAATGTTTCAAAACTTGAGTAGGAGCTTAATACGAAAAATTTAAGGATAGCATTATGTTGGGATGTTAATCGAGTGCTTTTTTTATGCTGCAGATGCTTTGTTTATTATGCTGCACTTAACTTTGTACAGCTTTGTGTATAGGCCACTGAACCTATTTTATTTTCTGAAGATTGACTTTTTAGATTATAAGATTTTTTGAACATAAAAGTAATATTTTTAAAACCATTTTTTCTGTTCGTGATCTCAGAATTAGAATGCTTCATCAGAAGTTTTTCAGCTATTCATTTTTCATCATCGACCACTCGTAGGCTAATTTGTTTATTTTGTCTTCAGGTTGTGTTAAAATTCAATATAGACTATACTATACGTGCTGTGTCGTTCCATGTGCAGATAATCAATGAGTGTTGATCCATGAAAGCTAATTTTTTATTACTGAACGTTGAAACCTTGTCATGGACCCTTATTAGATGAAATTGTAAAATATTTTGACCATTATTGGCTGAAATACGGACAATTGAGTTTTAATCAAATTTCAGCCACCTTCAATTTGTCCCTACTGTTAAAAATTCCCGTAACTGAAAAAAATTGTATGGTTTAAACTCAGAAGATAGGTAATAATTTCAGGTTATTTATGTGAGGAGTGCGGGTCCAATGTTTAAAACAAGTTCAATTGTTATATTTTAAAAAATCATCTTCAGAATATAAAGGGGAAACCGAAGTCTTGATTATTTATTTGACTTACTTGATTTGACTTATGATTTTCATTTTTTTACTTTTAAATATTTCAATTTTTAACTTATTTTAATTCATTGTGCAGTCTGAAGGGACAGATTCTAATGTAACGCACAATTCTTTCAAACAATTTCTGCAAATTATATAAAATAAATAACTCTATTACTCAATAACAACCATTACGCCCAAACCATGAATTATTTAACGAATTTCTAAGAAAAAGCAAAAGTACGTGGGTGGCATCTTGTGGTAATAGAACAAATTTGAGAAAATTTCGGGGGGGGGGGGTGATCGGTTACTTCTGTAAACAGTTCGTGTAGCAAATGCACATGCAACCCAGGATTGAAAAACAAAATGTATCTGTTTGTGAATGCAAAAACTAATAAAAAGAAACACTTATACTTATCTATGTTTTAAGTGTATTTAAATATAAGTTTCCATGTTTGCTGTCATTTGGAAATCAAAAAGTATTGGCATAAAAGTTTTTCAAATTGCGTTTTATTTGAAGTTCGTCAATCGTTGCAGCAAATATTTAGTCTTTTCTGTCTTTAAAGTTGAAATGATTCTTTTACACTTTTTATCTCTTCTTTTTTTTTCTCTTCGTTTAATGTTTGTGGCATACAGACATTTTAATAATTTTAAATCTGCATCTGCTTATTGTTACATAATATTTTTAAAGAAATTATTCATTTTATCGTGAAAAAAATTTCAAATCATATGTCATATGATGTTTGCGTTATTTTAACTTGAAATCGTTTCTATAGCATTCGAAGATTTTTATTTGAGGAAATATGTTGCACTTAATTTGCATTTAACAAACAAATATTTCAGTTAGATATATATCTGAATAATTGAAAGAAATACAGTAGTTTTATCAAGGTATTTTTGAAGGAGATACAAACAAAAAAGCCAAGTTCTAAATTAAATCCAAGTGGTATTAGCATTAATTGTCTTCATAATAAAACTAATTAAAAATAGAATTTTCTTTTACCTCGTAAGACTTCCCTATCCTCACGATTGTTCTATCCATGCACCACCGCCACCTCCAAGGGACAAAAGGCAAGTAAAGGCAGGAAACCTGTACTTAGTTATGTAGTAACATTCTAACCATGTAAGAAAAAGCAAGAACATCAACTAAAATAAATGTAATTTAAGTAGAAAATTTATTTCACACATTATTTAAATGTGAAATTATAGATTCTGAAAATTCATGGTAGATGTGAAAATAAGGTTCAAAAATAAATAATAAAAATCATACAAGTATAAAATTTTATTCTCTGAAACACATGTAAAACGAAAATGTTACAGCCCTCAGATTACTGGCATTTTATCCTACACTGAGTATGATCCAGCTGTTCATCACAGGGCATTTTGTAACTCCTCAGCTATACGCACTAATACTAATTGATATTTTATGTAATAATGATGTTTTAAAAATGAAAAGACACGACAGCAATACTCCTCTCCACTGTCATACTACACTTTTGCAGGTACATGTAACTACTTTTTCTTTAAATACCAGGAGGGTCAACTGCCATCTCCTGACCCCCTTAAGTGGTGGGCTTGTTTTCAACACCAGTAATAAGATAAAACTTAAGTTTAATCTTCTTTTAAAGTTGTCGTTTCTATGAAAAAACTTTCCACTTGATAAGCTTAATAGTGATTCTGAACTTTTACGCACACAAGTAAAGCAGGGCTACCTGTTTCCTTCAAGAGCTATAGTGCTAGCCCCCTCCCCCTAATACCTAGAAGGTCTCATAAAAAAAGCCACCCACATCCGAAAGAAAACCCCTAAAAACAACCCCCTAAAAAATTTAATGGAGTAGTCTGTGCCATGACTCCCCCCTCCCCCCGGTAGTTACCCCTGAGTAAAGAATTCACTTAAAACATCTCTCATGCACTTTGCCAAAAAAGGCAACGAAATGTCTTGTCTGATGCAGATGTTGAATTCGCACCGTATGTTCCATTTCCGAACGAAACTCGCTAAAGTTGGCGACTTTACCTAAAGTATCGGCAAACTTTTATACCTCATATTTCGATAATGGGACCACGAGATCACGTAATTTTTGTGCCACAAACGACTTTTACGATGCTCTTCCAAATGCTACCAGTTTGGATTTTTTTCGAATTTCCTTGATCGTGTGGTCTCTGCATGAACCGTGGTATTACTCCATGTGGAACTTTAAAAATAGCGACAGGAAGAATATCAGAGAGTTTGTCGCAAAGTATTACTCTTTCATCCTCTTCTAGATTTTTTTTAGTTTTTTTGTGCCTAGAAACATACACACATGGGAAAACACATAATGCATGCACAAAAATGAGTTTAACTCATTACATATAGACATATAAATAGATACATGCATACTCTTAAAGTGTCACCTTTCTTCTTTAGACGAGAGCGTACTTCTCAATAGGAGCACCGATATTACACCAGGCGTAACTTTAAAAATAGCGACTGGTTTAATATTTGGCCACTTGTTACAAAGTTAAAAGGTCCGTGTCTTGTTCATTCGTCAAATGTTTCTCCAGCTTTTTGTACCTATAAAGACACACATATGGGAAAACAGATAATGCATGAGAATTCAATTTATTACCTTTATACTTACAGAAAGATACCTCCATTCCTATGGATTCTAAGATGAATTGTTTTTTACTGTTATAACGAAATTTCAAGTATTGTAATCTACTAATTTATTTTTGTACTTTCAATTCCAAATGTACATATGGAAATTATTACTTGATAATTTAATTTGTTTGGGTAATTTAAACCATTCAATAGATAACTTTAAGTTTAAGTCTATTTACAATTAAAATGGAGTACACGTTCAAGAAAGTCAGATGAAAGCGTACTTTTTGCTAATTCGTAAACTTTCAAGCAATTTCTCTGTTAGCATTCCGAAAATTTTGGTGTAATATTACGTACACACGTGATTTTTTTTTTTTTGAAATTTGTATCGCATTACAATGTGAATCTTCTGTAGCATCAGATGGTTTTTTGTTACTGTTATGATGGTATACTTGAAATACTGCACGTGTTGCGGATGTACATATGCTCTTCTAAAATTCTAATCTTTTCTCAGGTGTGTGTGTGGTACCTTTTCTCTCTCTCTTCTCAATCTTTAGACAAAAAACGATTTTGTTTCATCATTTCATCGTCGGCAGTTGATTTTGCTCTATCGTGTCATTCCTTTATTTTCTTTCAAGTAGCTTTTGCTTCACAAAATGTTAGCCATTACAGATCCAGGCGAATGTTTTAATGTAACGACTGGGTCCTAAATGGCGCACATAATTAAAAAGCTTGAATGGCTTTTCTTGCACCTAATTCTAAGCATAATTAAATGTTACATAAATCAAGATGGTGTGCTGCTTTTAAATCTTTATGCTTAAATTTATGGTACCAACTTCAGTTTCTCGTGTTTTTCTTTTCTGCTTCTTATCTGTCTTATCTTTTGAAAAGATTATTCACTTCAAAATGGAGATAATATTGAATAAGATTGTATTTAAAAATTATATACATGTTGCGAAAGAAAAGTATTCTCATTAGCAATATCAATCGAGTAGAATTTTAGAATTTTATAGAAAAGGATATTATCAAAAACAAAAAAAGCACCTAAAGCATGTATTAGTAAAAAGTTTTAAAACCCAATTTTATGCTCATTAACACCCTCAGAAAACGAGACACTAATATCATCATTTCTTTTGATATCCGCTAAGTGTTTTCATCATTGGGTGTTCCAGTAAGTTTTTTGCTGCTCATTGTATTTGTAAAGATATTTCGCTTTGAAAAAGAGCAACTAACACAAGATGGTTTTCCTTAGTTCCAACTCTAAACAGAAGTAATGTGCACGTGATGAAGGTAAAGTTTTAATGTTAGTTTTTTTTTTCGCTCGAGTAGTCTTTTCGCGTTTTTCAGAAAAGTAGGTCTATAACTATTACAAAGGAATGCATCAGAGAAAGAAACGTAGAGTAACGAAAACTTACGATAGTTTTTTTCCACTATTTTTATAGGAATAATTTTTTAAACTACTAGCTGCGTCGTCGCCCGGTGTTACACGGTCTGCCTGGAAAATAAAGTCAATATCAAGTCACGCATGATCAACACTCAAGCGTAATAAATTTAGGACAAAATTTTCTTTCGCAATAATAACTCTAGTTTAAAAAAAAAAGAACGAAAACGTTTTTAATGGCCATTTTTGTGTTATCTTCGGGGGCTTGTTTTTAATCTGGTAAATAGGGTGGGACACTATCTTAAGTTCAACAAGATGGGTCTATTGCAGGCTCAGGTTTTTTTTTTTTTTTTTTTTCAATGTTATCACTGATTCCGAAGCAATTTAAGCATCATATACAGAAATATTTTTTTTAATATTTATTTTTGCTTTTTAACGTTTTTATATGAAAAAAGCGTAATTTCTTTATTAGTCAATCATTTTCTTTATTAATAATAAAGCTGAAAGTCTGTGCATCTAGATGTCTGGATGTCTGTTACGAGCATAGCGCCTATAAATTCGACCGATTTTCATGAAATTTGACAAAGAATTAGTTCGTAGCGTAAGGGAGAGCACATCGAAACGATTTTTCGAAAATTCAATTTTGTTCGAAAACAACATTTTACTGAACAAATTATCATAACGTGGACGAGTAAATTACCAAATTATCATAACGTGAAACCGTAACATGGGCGAGCAAATGAACATAGCAAATTGGCGAGAAATTTATCATCCATTATTTGTAAATATACAGGCAAATCGAATGACCTTTTAATTTTCTACTACAGGCAAAGCCGTGCGGGTACCGCTAGTTGTAAATATATCAATTTCTCTTATTTTTTCAATACCCTTGTACTTTCCAAGGTGCGAAATGCTGCTGATTCAATCGAATAATTTGAAATAGAAGGCCAAAAAAAGAAAGAAAACACTTCATCAGGACCTTATAACTGTCGTATTTGCATCAGTCTTCATTAGTAGGGTTAAACTTGTTGAAATCAAAGTAATTTGTCATGGTTTCGATTTTGCAACATTTTCATTTATATGTCGTTTCACATTAGTTCATTAAAAGACATCTAAAGGATGCTTTACTGCATAATTTTGTCTACAATTTTATCCAAACTAATAAATGAACGTAAAACAGAGAGTCAGAAAATTCAATTTAAGAACTAATACATGATCAGACAAGCAATACCGAACTGCCTTACCCCTCCGTACATATCGATGAGTCTTAATGACTTAATCTGATCAGCCAAGAGTAGACTGAGGAAGTTTAAGACTTACCCATTTCAGAGTAGCAGCACTAGATGCAAGTCCCCCAAACCAAGGCTCTAGGACTTCTGAGGGTGGCTTAACCACATTTTTGTATTGAGCAGAAGAAAATCAGGAAAACTCTCAGAGTGGAACCGGATGAGGGTTTTACAAAGTCCAGGCATAAAATTTACAATTCCTCCTTACTTCTGAAAGCAACGACTGCTGTGTCAGGGTTCTAATCACGGACCTTGAGGTATGGAGTTAATTGAGTAGACAGAATATTGCCAGTGGCGAAACTTTAAAAATAGCGCCTATGAAACTGTGGGTCATTTGCAACAAGGTTTGCTTCTAAATCTTCCAAATCCTATTCCTTTAGCTTTTTGTGCCAAGACACACAAAAACTGTGCGTCAAAACGTTCTTGATCACCATTTACTTTTCCGCAGAAAGGTATTTATTTATTTGTCATATATGATGATCATCTATGCCTCCAACATAACATTGATTTACAGTCTTTGTTTCACTTATGTTGCAATGTCGCAGTTGCCATTTTTTATTTGTTCATGGCATATATTAATTTTAACAATTTTACCTGAAATTAGAAATGTGTTTTACCTTATTGTTACGCATTACTTCAAACTTTTGATGCATTTATTTTTCTCAACGTGTTATCTACTCTAGAACCAGGCGAATATTTAATAATAACGACTGGTAGTCTAAATTAGATTACATATTGAGAAACTTGAGATTTTATTTGGTGCATCTCTTTGTAAGTAAAATATTAAATTCTACATAATAAAAGTAGTGTGCTTTTAAAGCTTTTTGCTTAAATTCATATTTTTCTGCTGTTGAAACTTTATGGCTTAATGAGAATGATTTGCTGTTATATGAGATGGTTTTTTTGTCAATCTTATGACAAAATAATAGAAATCATACACTTGTTGCGAAGATAAAGCATTTTTTTAGATTATCTGCATTTTTTCTTAAACCAGATTTTCTTTTCGTGGTCTCAGAATTGGAATGCTTCGTCAAAAGTTTTCATCTTTTCGATTTCATCATCGACCACACATAGGCTAATTTATTATTTTATCTATGGCTTGTGTTAAAATTGCATGTAGTTTAAGTTATTTTGTGCAAGGCTATTCCATGTCAGACAATCAATGAGTGCTAATCCATGAAAACAGATAAATATATTTTTTTAATTTCGCCTATTATTGACTTTTATTTTTTGAAAATGTTTTTTAAATCTTATACAGCAATTTACCTTCTTCAAATAAATTTCTTGTTTTCTAAATTTTTAAAACAGCACTGTAGCTTAGTATCTTGTTATAAATTTAGATTATTTATGCAAGAAAAATTTCATCAAACTTCAGCTGAGGACTTCATTAAGACCAGATTTTTCCGCTCATGGTCATTCGAACTCACTCTCTTCACATTTTCACCACGTCAAGATGATCAACGGCACTAATTGACTTCCAGTTTGGAATGCATTGAAGCAATGCCTAATAAAAAAAACGGAATAAGTCTACTTCTTCGACAAAACAATGAAAAATGTGACTTGTTAGTTTATTTTTTGCTGAAAACTGTGAATGGTTTTCTTTTCCATGATACCTTAAGTATGAAGCTTGTTAAAATATTCAGGAGTTTATGGCGTTTTCAGAAAAAAAAAATTTTTTTTTTAGAAATAACAAATATGATGCTGATTTCAGCTTATTTTCGTGATTTACTAGAATGACTGTTTTTCTCTCTTGAAGACTTATTTAAGAAAGAGATCTACCGAGATATCAGATTTTGAAGTTAAACGAATGTCTAATACATCTCGCTAAATCTTTCATAGTTTTAATATTTGCGGCATCTATTTTTGCTCATCTCTTCCATTAAATTTCGGAAATATCCATGCTTTCCTTAATAGTGCGCTTTGTAGAAAAATATTTTTTGCTATGGTTTGACTTTAAAAAAATCTGGAAAATACAAAGCATGAGTAGATGACAGAGAAAACAAACTTTTGGGATGGCGTTCTGTTGTGATATGAATTCTTTTCAAGTGCTGTTGCAATGCTTCCTTTGTTATACTCCATTTATATTTGTTCCGCTTTGTTTAATAACCATTGATCCCTTTTCTATCTTTGAAGAATTCTTACTTTATTACTTAAAGAAAGCTGAAACACCAGTCGGCACAAATATAGCGACTGGTAGAGTTTCATCCTCCTAAAAGTAATATAGCATAACTATTTCATGTTCAAAATTCTTTTTTAAATTCTACTTTAGTTTCTATTCATCTAGAAGTGCTGACTTTTCTTCTTGGGACACATAATTTCCGTATATTTTTTTCTAAATGTGGTATCCAATTTTCTGTTTGCGTTTCGTTGCACTGTAATGATGTTAGCGTATTACACCTAATTGACTAAAAAAATCGTTCCCTTGCTGCTTTTTCTTTTGCACCTCGTCGTGCTTTATTTCACAGTAATGAATGATGTTTCCTTATACAGTTCATAATATAAAAGTTATTTTTTTCCTTTTTAGGAATTTCTTTTACTCTGAAATTCTAACTATATGGGCGGCTTGAAGGTAATAGCGCATGAAGTAAAAAAGTGTTTGCTATGGCTGCACAACATGTGACTTAATACGAGTAGCATCTCACAAATGTTTCAAAACTTGAGTAGGAGCTTAATACAAAAAATTTAAGGATAGCATTATGTTGGGATGTTAATCGAGTGCTTCTTTTATACTGCAGATGCTTTGTTTAATATGCTGCACTTAACTTTGTACAGCTTTGTTTATAGGCCACTGAACCTATTTTATTTTCTGAAGATTGACTTTTCAGATTATAAGATTTTTTGAACATAATAGTAATATTTTTAAAACCATTTTTTCTGTTCGTGATCTCAGAATTAGAATGCTTCATCAGAAGTTTTTCAGCTATTCATTTTTCATCATCGACCACTCGTAGGCTAATTTCTTCATTTTGTCTTCAGGTTGTGTTAAAATTGAATATAGACTATACTATACGTGCTGTGTCGTTCCATGTGCAGATAATCAATGAGTGTTGATCCATGAAAGCTAATTTTTTATTACTGAACGTTGAAACCTTGTCATGGACCCTTATTAGATGAAATTGTAAAATATTTTGACCATTATTGGCTGAAATACGGACAATTGAGTTTTAATCAAATTTCAGCCACCTTCAATTTGTCCCTACTGTTAAAAATTGCCGTAACTGAAAAAAATTGTATGGTTTAAACTCAGAAGATAGGTAATAATTTCAGGTCATTTATGTGAGGAGTGCGGGTCCAATGTTTAAAACAAGTTCAATTGTTATTTTTTAAAAAATCATCTTCAGAATATAAAGGGGAAACCGAAGTCTTGATTATTTATTTGACTTACTTGATTTGACTCATGATTTTCATTTTTTTACTTTTAAATATTTCAATTTTTAACTTATTTTAATTTCATTGTGCAGTCTGAAGGGACATATTCTAATGTAATGCACAATTCTACCAAACAGTTTCTGTAAATTATATAAAATAAATAACTATATTACTCAACAACAACCATTACGCCCAAACCATGAATTATTTAACGAATTTCTAAGAAGAAGCAAAAGTACGTGGGTGGCATCTTGTGGTAATAGAACAAATTTGAGACGATTTCTGGGGCGGGGGGGGGGGGGGTGATCGGTCACTTCTGTAAACAGTTCGTGTAGCAAATGCACATGCAACCCAGGATCATTTCTTCCACCTAAACTTATTGAAAAACAAAATGTATCTGTTTGTGAATGCAAAAACTAATAAAAAAACACTTATACTTATCCATGTTTTAAGTGTATTTAAATATAAGTTTCCATGTTTGCTGTCATTTGGAAATCAAAAAGTATTGGCATAAAAGTTTTTCAAAATGCGTTTTATTTGAAGTTCGTCAATCGTTGCAGCAAATATTTAGTCTTTTTTGACTTTAAAGTTGAAATGATTCTTTTACACTTTTTATCTCTTCTTTTTTTTCTTTTCGTTTAATATTCGTGGCATACAGACATTTTAATAATTTTAAATCTGCATCTGCTTATTGTTACATAATATTTTTAAAGAAATTATTCATTTTATCGTGAAAAAAAATTTCAAATCATATGTCATATGATGTTTGCGTTATTTTAACTTGAAATCGTTTCTATGGCATTCGGAGATTTTTATTTGAGGAAATATGTTGCACTTAATTTGCATTTAACAAACAAATATTTCATTTAGATATATATCTGAATAGTTGAAAAAATACAGTAGTTTTATTAAGGTATTTTTGAAGGAGATACAAACAAAAAAGCCAAGTTCTAAATTGAATCCAAGTGGTCTTAGCATTAATTGTCTTCATAATAAAACTAATAAAAAATAGAATTTTCTTTTACCTCGTAAGACCTCCCTATCTTCACATTTGTTCTATCCATGCACCACCACCACCTCCAAGTGACAAAAGGCAAGTAAAGGCAGGAAAGCTGTACTTAGTAATGTCGTAACATTCTAACCATGTAAGAAAAAGCAAGAACATCAACTAAAATAAATGTAATTTAAGTAGAAAATTTATTTCACACATTCTTTAAATGTGAAATTATATATTCTGAAAATTCACGGCAGATGTGAAAATACGGTTCAAAAATAAATAATAAAAATATTACAAGTATAAAATTTTATTCTCTGAAACACATGTAAAACGAAAATGTTACAGCCCTCAGATTACTGGCATTTTACCCTACACTGAGTATGATCCAGCTGTTCATCACAGGGCATTTTGTAACTCCTCAGTTATACGCACTAATACTAATTGATATTTTATGTAATAATGATTCTTTAAAAATGAAAAGACACGACAGCAATACTCCTCTCCACTGTCATACTACATTTTTGCAAGTACATGTAACTACTTTTTCTTTAAATACCAGGAGGGTCAACTGCCATCTCCTGACCCCCTTAAGTGGTGTGCTTGTTTTCAACACCAGTAATAAGGTAAAACTTAAGTTTAATCTTCTTTTAAAGTTGTCGTTTCTATGAAAAAACTTTCCACTTGATAAGCTTAATAGTGATTCTGAACATTTACGCACACAAGTAAAGCAGGGCTACCTGTTTCCTCCAAGAGCTATAGTGCTAGCCCCCTCCCCCTAATACCGAGAAGGTCTCATAGAAAAAGCCACCCACATGCGAAAAAAACCCCCTAAAAACAACCCCCTAAAAAATTTAATGGAGCAGTCTGTGCCACGACGCCCCCCCTCCCCCCGGTAGTTACCCCTGAGTAAAGAATTCACTTAAAACATCTTTTATGCACTTTGCCAAAAAAGGCAACGAAATGTCTTGTCTGATGCAGATGTTGAATTCGCACCGTACGTTCCATTTCCGAACGAAACTCGCTAAAGTTGGCGACTTTACCTAAAGTATCGGCAAACTTTTAGACCTCATATTTCGATAACGGGACCACGAGGGCACGTAATTTTTGTGCCACAAACGACTTTTACGATGCTCTTCCAAATGTTACCAGTTTGGATTTTTTTCGAATTTCCTTGATCGTGTGGTCTCTGCATAAACCGTGGTATTACTCCAGGTGGAACTTTAAAAATAGAGACAGGAAGAATATCAACGAGTTTGTCGCAAAGTATTACTCTTTCATGCTCTTCTAGATTTTCTCCAGCTTTTTGTGCCTAGAAGCATACACACATGGGAAAACACATAATGCATGCACAAAAATGAATTTAACTCATTACATATAGACATATAAATAGTTACATGCATACTCTTAAAGTATCACCTTTCTTCTTTAGACGAGAGCGTACTTCTCAATAGGAACACCGATATTACACAAGGCGTAACTTTAAAAATAGCGACTGGTTTAATATTTGGCCACTTGTTACAAAGTTAAAAGGTCCGTGTCTTGTTCATTCGTCAAATGTTTCTCCAGCTTTTTGTACCTATAAAGACACACATGGGAAAACAGATAATGTATGAGAATTCAACTTATTACCTTTATACTAACAGAAAGATACCTCCATTCCTAGGGATTCTAAGATGAATTGTTTTTTACTGTTATAACGAAATTTCAAGTATTGTAATCTACTAATTTATTTTTGTACTTTCAATTCCAAATGTATATATGGAAATTATTACTTGATAATTTAGTTTGTTTGGGTAATTTAAACCATTCAATAGATAACTTAAAGTATAAGTCTATTTACAATTAAAATGGAGTACACGTTCAAGAAAGTCAGATGAAAGAGTTCTTTTTGCTAATTCGTAAACTTTCAAGCAATTTCTCTGTTAGCATTCCGAAAATTTTTTTGTAATATTACGTACACACGTGATTTTTTTTTTTTTTTTTTTGAAATTTGTATCGCATAACAATGTGAATCTTCTGTAGCATCAGATGGTTTTTTGTTACTGTTATGATAGTATACTTGAAATACTGCACGTGTTGCGGATGTACATATGCTCTTCTAAAAATCTAATCTTTTCCTCAGGTGTGTGTGTGGTACCTTTTCTCTCTCTCTCTTCTCAATCTTTACACAAAAAACGACTTTGTTTCATCATTTCATCGTCGGCAGTCGATTTTGCTCTATCGTGTCATTCCTTTATTTTCTTTCAAGTACCTTTTGCTTCACAAAATGTAAGCCATTACAGATCCAGGCGAATGTTTTAATGTAACGACTGGGTCCTAAATGGCGCACATAATTAAAAAGCTTGAACGGCTTTTCTTGCACCTAATTCTAAGCATAATTAAATGTTACATAAATCAAGATGGTGTGCTGCTTTTAAATCTTTATGCTTAAATTTATGGTACCAACTTCAGTTTCTCGTGTTTTTCTCTTCTGCTTCTTATCTTTCTTATCTTTTGAAAAGATTATTCACTTCAAAATGGAGATAATATTGAATCAGATTGTATTTCAAAAATTTAGACTGAATGCAGAAGTAATATACATGTTGCGAAAGAAAAGTATTCTCATTAGCAATATCAATCGAGTAGAATTTTAGAATTTTATACAAAAGGATATTATCAAAAAAAAAAAAAAAAACACCTAAAGCATGTATTAGTAAAAAGTTTTAAAACCCAATTTTATTCTCATTAACACCCTCAGAAAACGAGACTCTAATATCATCATTTCTTTTGATATCCGCTAAGTGTTTTCATCATTGGGTGTTCCAGTAATTTTTTTGCTGCTCATTGTATTTGTAAAGATATTTCGCTTTGAAAAAGAGCAACTGTAACACAAGATGGTTTTCCTTAGTTCCAATTCTAAACAGAAGTAATGTGCACGTGGTGAAAGTGAAGTTTTAATGTTAGTCTTTCTTTCGCTAGAGTAGTCCTTTCGCGTTTTTCAGAAAAGTAGGTCTATAACTATTACAAAGGAATGCATCAGAGAAAGAAACGTAGAGTAACGAAAACTTACGATAGTTTTTTTCTACTATTTTTATAGGAATAATTTTTTAAACTACTATCTGCGTCGTCTCCCGGCGTTACACGGTCTGCCTGGAAAATAAAAACAATATCAAGTCACGCATGATCAACACTCAAGCGTAATAAATTTAGGACAAAATTTTCTTTCGCAATAATAACTCTAGTTTTAAAAAAAAAAAGAACGAAAATGTTTTTAATGGCCATCTTTGTGTTATCTTCGGGGGCTTGTTTTTAATCTGGTAAATAGGGCGGGACACTATCTTAAGATCAACAAGATGGGTCTATTGCAGGCTCAGGTGTTTTTTTTTTTTTTTTCAATGTTATCACTGATTCCGAAGCAATTTAAGCATCATATACAGAAATATTTTTTTTTATATTAATTTTTGCTTTTTAACGTTTTTATATGAAAAAAGCGTAATTTCTTTATTAGTCAATCATTTTCTTTATTAATAATAAAGCTGAAAGTATGTGCCTCTGGATGTCTGTTACGAGCATAGCGCCTATAAATTCGACCGATTTTCATGAAATTTGACAAAGAATTAGTTCGTAGCGTAAGGGAGAGCACATCGAAACGATTTTTCGAAAATTCTATTTTGTTCGAAAACAACATTTTACTGAGCAAATTATCATAACGTGGATGATTAAATTACCAAATTATCATAACGTGAAACCGTAACATGGGCGAGCAAATGAACATAGCAAATTGGCGAGAAATTTATCATCCATTATTTGTAAATATACAGGCGAATCAAGTGACCTTTTAATTTTCTACTACAGGCAAAGCCGTGCGGGTACGGCTGGTTGTAAATATATTAATTTCTCTTATTTTCTTCAATACCCTTATACTTTCCAAGGTGCGAAATGCTGCTGATTCAATCGAATAATTTAATGTTTGGGACCTGGGATCCAAATAAACAAATGAAATATCTTGGGTCTATTTATGGCCTTTATTCAAAATATCATTAAATACCACTTGCATGAAGAAGGTGAGCTTTTTAAAGTTTTTCTAAAATGTATGGTGAAAAAAACTCTGTCCTAATATCTCTTATTTTAACAGAGTTTTTTATTTGTGAAGATTTTTGGATTAACGATTCGGGACTTTTTCAACGTTCGGCAGTTTTTAAAAAAATTACACCGCTTGAGAAAGTAATGCTGTAAAGGTGACCTGTGAGGAGGGTTTTGTTTCTTCCAAGGATATTTTTTTTCCTAGAAAAGAGATGTGTGAATAAAAAGTATGGTATATATCACAATACAAAATCTATTGCAGAGTCACATCGCCCTCAGAACACCGCAGTTTCAGATATTCCAATATCTGCTAATGGTTTTCATCATGGGACGATGAATATACCTTTATCCGTAATGTGAAGGAGAAATTATTTTTTCTCTAGTAAAATTACTAGAAGCACTCAGCCTAATTTCTATGTTTCTAGAAAACATATGAGAAACAAAGAATTTGATAATAATTAATGGGCGTATTACGTCATGCGTAAAGTCGGTCGCATAGCTCTAACATAGGATGTAAAGAAAGTGGAGTAACATGCAATTATCTGACTTTACACTTTTGGCTAGTTTTCGAAACTAGTATCACTTGCGTTAAAAACACACATGCACATACATTTCATTATCATTTTAGTTATTGAAGATAATGGTTATTTATAACAATGACCTTTTTTCACTAAAAACTGAACTCATTTATTATTTTTTGCAATAGAAAGCAAAATAGGCTTTTTAAAAAAATTGAATTTTTTTGTGCAAAAATAAAATACAGATCACACAATAAAAACTATAATGTCACTGTAATAACTTTTCGAATCAGGATATTTTCGGACCGATTCAGCGGGAATTTAAGTTATGTGAGGCATAATTATAGGTCACAAAGCTGTTTCAAAAACCATAACGTACTAAAACTTTTTCTACTTCTCAAAAGCGAACATAAAAACGTTACATTTATTGTAAGAAGAAACCAATTGAATTTTTCGTTGTTTTTCACTGCAATTTTTTAAAATATTTAATCTGGCTAATAATCTATTTCCAATATGATTGGTACTACTCACTGCATTAGCAATTTTCAATCGAGTAGAATTTTAGAATTTTATAGAAAAGGATATTGTACAAAAAAAAAAAATTATGCATGTTAGTAAAAAAGTTTTAAAATTCAATTTATGTTAATTAACACCCTCAGAACGAGACTCTACTATCATCATTGATTTTAATATCAGATTTGTGTTTTCATCATTGGGTGTTCCAGTTATGTTTTTACTGATGCTTACATTTGTAAAGATAATTGGCTTTGAAATAGAAGGTCAAAAAAAGAAAGAAAACACTTTATCTAGACCTTATACCTGTTGTATCTGCATGAGTTTTCATTAGTAGGGTTAAACTTGTTGAAATCAAAGTAATTTGTCATTGTTTCGATTATGCAACATTTTCATTTATACGTCTTTCACGTTAGTTCGTTAAAAGACATCTAAAGGATGCTTTACTGCATAATTTTGTCTACAATTTCATCTGAACTAATAAATGCACGTAAAACATAGAGTCAGAAAATCCAATTTAAGAACTAATACATGATCAGACAAGCAATACCGAACTGCCGTACCCGCTCCGTACATATCGATGAGTCATAATGACTCAATCTGATCAGCTAAGAGTAGACTGAGGAAGTTTAAGACTTACCCATTTCAGAGTAGCAGCTCTAGATGCAAGTCCCCCAAACCAAGGCTCTAGGACTTCTGAGGGTGGCTTCCCCACATTTTTGTATTGAGCAGAAGAAAATCAGGAAAACTCTCAGAGTGGAACAGGATGAGGGTTTGACAAAGTCCAGCCATAAAATCTATTATTCCTCCTTACTTCTGAAAGCAACGACTGCAGTGCCAGGATTCTAGTCATGGACCTTGAGTTATAGAGTTAATTGAGTAGATACAATAAAGTTCCTGGCGAAACTTTAAAAATATCGCCTAAGAAACAGTGGGTCATTTGCAGCAAGGTTTGCTTCTAAATCTTCCAAATCCTATTCTTCTACCTTTTTGTGCCAAGACACAAACACACACTGTGCGTCAAAATGTTGTTGATCACCATTTACTTTTCCGCAGAAAGGTATTTATTTATTTACCTTTTTCAACCTTTTATTTACTGATTATTGTGATCAAAAATGTTTTAAAATCGAATAGAAAATATTTCATTAGAAAAATATTTTATTTTTCACTTTGCCCCATGAAAAAAAAGGTGAAAATTTTCCATTAAAAAAATCAAATTTAGTGCCAAAAATAAAAAATACTGTTTCGACGCAAGTTTTGTTATAAAATACAATGTTCTTTGTGTACTGTAATTTTCAAAACAAATTTACGATTTGTTTATTTTGAAAAAACACGGTCATATTAACCATTTCATTTTGCCCCACATTCCCTTACTTGTAATTTAAGTATCGTGTTTTTTTTTTTTTTTTGTAAAAATGTGAAGTCCCAATTTTTATTTCTGTTTCACTCACTAGGAGTTTCTCTTAGAGCCGCTGTTTTCAGGTATTTGGTCAATTTCAGGGTGTAAGGCTATGCTAACTAATTAGCAAAAATGAGTTTTCAAATAAATGATTATAAGATTATAATCTGAAAATATAGTTGCAATAAAACCATCATAATTACGAAAACGGTAACCGGGTTAAAAAAAAATGACACAAAAAATATATTTATATACATAATTGTTAAAACAATTAAAACAAAACTGCCTTCAGAGGAATGAGCTTTACATCATATTATGGATAAGATTCCAGTCTTTTCATCATAGGGCATTTGATATTATATCAGTTTAATGAATTCACAATACACGATATTTTATAGTGCAACATTACTTTGAAAACTAAGTTATAATATAAAAATAAAGTCGTAGCATCAAACATATTTAGAGGAGAACTGTACTTATTATATTTAAGCCTATACAAAGAGACACATAAATAGGACAAATCATCTTGAAAAATAGCGTCTGACGGCTTATCAGTGAGTTTGCTGAAAAGTGTATGCTTATATTTCTTCTTAAAATGGTATACGTATTTGTCTAATATTTTGTGCCTACATGTACACGCTCACAAGAAAATACATGGAATAATGCATAACATATATAATCAAGCTTAACTTAGCGTAACTTCCTTTTTTTAATAGACCTATAAATAAGATATTCGTTAAACTTCAGGGTGTAAGGCTATGCAAACTCAGTAGCAAAAATGAGGTTTCAAATAAATGATTATAAGATTATACTCCGAAAATATGATTGCCATAATATCATCATAATTACGAAAATGGTATCCGGATAAAAAAATGAATAAAAAAATATATTTATGTACACAATTGCTAAAACAATTAAAACAAAGTTGCCTTCAGAGGAACGAGATATACATCATATTATGGATCAGATTCATTTTTAAGTTTTGCTGCTCTTAAATTAAAATGGAGTTGCTAAAAAGAAATATCGACAGATCAGTTACTGTTTTTGCTGTACGAAAAATGACTGAATCTTTTTGTACACTATCCAAGAAGAATAAAAAATAACCAATGACAGGAAATTACTTAAACTATTTCCAAAATTTTATACAACTTGCCTATTACTTAAAATACACCGCCAACTCAGTTATTCCATCCGAGGACTGCACTTTAAGTATTTTAAGTTTTATTTTAAGTATTTCTGCCTTAGCCCTGGCTTTATGGCGGTAACTTACTACAAAATACCTTAGCTTTGCCATCAATCTTTGAGTTAACCGTACCATTGCTGCGGTCGCTCATCTGGTTTGCTAATTCTGCATTAGCTACCAGTTTGTTTGGCTCTCTGGCCCCCTTAAGAGATTTTTCGCCTCCAGCTCATGTGATTCCTATTCCGAGCTGATGAGTGCTAAAAAGCACGAAACTGCAGTCCTCGGGTGGAATAACTGAGCTGGCGGTGTATTTTAAGTATTTCTGCCTTAGCCCTGGCTTTAGGGCGATAACTTACTGCAAAACTTGCCTGTTATTTACTTTGCATATGTATCATGAGTGCGGAATCAAACATTAGTGAGAATATAACACGTTACATACAAAAAAAATCCGTAACTCTGAATAACTCCAAGGGAATATGAGTTTAGTTTCACAAATTAAATATCGCAAATTGTTTCTGAAATTGTTTAAATGTGAACATGAATTCAAAAAATTCTTCGCAAAGATGAAAATAATATTCAAAATTAAATAATTAAAATTATACAAAGATACAATTTTATAATTTCTAAAGCAGCTTTTAAATGATGATAATATCCTCCTCAGATTGCTAATATTTCATTCTACACTAGGTGTGATTCAGCTTTTCGTCACAGGGCATTTAGTAAAACTTCATTTGAATGCACTGATGCCTTTTGATATTTAACTAAAAACGTTACTTTCAAAAGGATTAGTCATAACTGCAGTATTAATAATAGTTGTATTCATTACGTTTACACTTATACGAGTATATAGATGTAGGCATACCTTAAAATGTCTCCTTTCTTTCTTAGATCAAAGCACACTTTGGTAAACAGTACAGTACAACAGTAACCCTGATATTGCGACTGGCGTACTATCGGGTCAATTGCTACAAAGTTGCTTCTTGTTTTGTTCATTACTCATTTGTCTCTAGCTTTTGTTACGCTAAAAAGACACACACATGGAAAGAAAGATAATTCATCTGCATAAACAAAAGGGAATTACATTCATCAATTTATACTTATGAATAGATACATGCATACCTCAAAGTGTCTCCTTTCTTTCTCGGACGGGAGCTTACTTTACAACATGAACCATGATATTTCTCCAGGGGAAATTTTAAAAATAGCTCCTGAATGAATACCAGCGAATTAATTGGAAAGTTTTACTTCTTCTTCTTCGTAAAGAGTTTCTCCGGCTTTTTGTACCTAGGCATTCAATTTTAGTAGATTGCTGTGAACTCTTTTTATCAATAGAAACTGGTGTCTTATATTTCGCTTCTTTATGTGAGATCATTGCTGTAGCAGAAACTAGTTTCACAATATGTCCAAGGGGGGAGCCAAGACTCAAAATCAGCCGTTGAAGTATATATGCAGTTTATTTTACTATGTCTCGGACTCATTTTGCGGTTGACACAGTAGAGAGGGTTCTCAGTAACTCACTCTTGGAAGACGGCTCTTGAGAAGAACCTTGCATCGCACATTTCACCCATACTGCAAGTGTCTTCCGAGAACGTTCCACCATAAATTGTGCAAGTTGTTTTGTTCGAGCCCGGTTTTACCTCATCGTCGATAACCTCATCATTTTTTGCACAAAAAGGACCAAAATTTTACTTATTCTGATTAGTCAAATGATGAGTCATTTCGTAAGTCAAACTTCCTACTTTTCATATGTTCGCCAACTACATCAGGCGTCTTGCTGGTCTTTTTGAGAGTACTTTTGTCCAGAGACTTGGTCAACTGATGCTTCGATGCAGGTTATGTTGTTTTTAAAAGTACAACTATCTGGAAGATTATCAAACCATTTTTTTTCTTCTTGCAAGGCAACGTGCTTTATAGCTCAATGAAAGCGAAGCACTAGTAGAGATATGAATCTTTTTTAGTCAAAAAGGCAATCGATCAACACTGATTATAAGTTGACAAATGCCCTTTCAACAAAAACTGACTCAATTAAAACTTCACTGTTGTATATTTTGAAATATTAAATACTTTAATCCTTTTTAAAATGTATGTTCCAGTATTTTCTGTAATTTCAGCTTATAATTTCTATGAAGAGTTGAGTATTCAAAAAGAATTATTGCAGCTCATTTCTCTTCTGAGGAATTTGTACTTCACTACATAAGATATGCTTAACTGCCTGCTGAGCGTTCATGGGGGAAGGAAAATCAGTAACTTTTTGCCTTATCTCAAAGTTTTCACCATAGCTCTTTAATGTGGGCATATCTATTTTGAACATTTTCACCAAAACATTTCCACAAAGGTGTTTAGCGAAGGTTCCGCAATAAAAGATGAGAGTTGAATCACTTGAATCTAATTCAGCCCAATAGTTAATATCATCATTTCTTTTCACATGAAAAAGGTTATATTAATAATATAACCTTTATAAACAATATAACGTTTATTATTTACAATAATATAACGTTTATAACAGCAGTATCCAAAATTATTGTGCTCATTACGTTCATACTTATACGAGTATCTAGATGCATGCATACCTCAAAGTGTCCTTTTTTTTATTTAGACCAAAGCAGGGGAGTGCACAAGGGGGGTGGAGAAGAGACACCTGTTGCCCCGGCCCCGAGCTTGAAGGGATCACAATATTTTTAAAACTAGGCGTGAAATATAGAAATAAACAATATGGAGGGGGCCCCGGAAAAGTTATTTGTGGCGGGCCCCAAAATTTCTGTGCACGTCCCTGGACCAAAGCGTACTTTACAACAGGAAGCCCGATATTACACCAGGGGTAACTTTAATAATAGCGACTGGCGTTCTACCGAGTCAATTGTTGCCAAGTCGCTTCTTGTCTTGTTCATTGCTCATTTGTCTCCAACTTTTTGTACCTAGAACGACGCACACATGAAAAATCAGATAAATTCGCTTTTGTTTATACATAAAATAATTAACTCATCACATTTATGCTTATAAATAGATTCATTCAAACTTCAAAGTGTCTGCTTTCTTTCTCAGATGACAGCGTACTTTACAACATGAAGCGTCATATTTCTCCAGGCGAATTTTCTCCTTCGGTATTTAGTGATATTTCAGTTACTATATTTTCAATCAGTTTGGTCGATGAAAGGTATGATTGCTCATTATTTTTCTGACGAATTTGTACTTTACAACAGGAGAGACGTTGAACTGTCTGTAGAATACTTAAATATAACGACGTGGCAACTTACCATATTAAACGTTTTGAGGGTTTCTTTTTTTTATTTTCAAATTTTTTTAAGCATCCAGAAAATTTTAAATTTAAATAGGTTGCAGTGAACTTCATAAATCATGGATAAAAACAGTTTTTTTTTTTTTTACATTTTAACCAATCAAATTTTTGTTACATTAAAAAGTTCGGAGCTCGAGCGGAAGAGTTACTCCTACAATTTGCTATGAAAGGAATCATGATGCAATCTGTGATTTTGAAGTTTTTGGAATTTTGGTTTTGAGTGTCTGTCTCATTTTTTGGTTAATTTCTCTTTAGGAGATAATCAGAAGCGTTTGGGGGATGCTCAAAACTTTTGGGACAGGGCACCCTTGTATAGCCCATTTAACTCCATATTTTTCCACGGGTATCCTCAGAAAACGTTCCACTATAAAAGATGCAAATTTAGCATCGTTCCTACCTTGTTAATCCTAATCGTTGACATCTTCAAAGCTTTTCGCATGAGGGAGGGGGTGGGGAGTCACAATAGTATGATGACTCCGATGATGTGTCATCTCGTTTCCTGGATCAATTTTTTTTTTTTTTTTTTTTTTTTTTTGAGGGCCTTTCGCCAACCTCACTGCCTCTACCCCCCCCCCCGGTAAAAACAGGGGTTTTATACACATTTTTCGTATATTGTTCTTGAGAAGTACCATTACATACAGAACGATCGGAATATAAGTAGTAGCCATCTTTTTAAGGGTGTTACAGGGTACGATATTAAGTAAGAATCATACAGGAACATACTGTCGCAAACGTTATGCAGATGCTCTACTACAGAAGTGATTTTGCACTACATTTTACTTTTTATAAGTTTTGGGACACACTTTGCGGTACAAAACTAATTTCGAAATTAGGGGACACATATATTTCACAGTTGCCCTTAAAATGTTAAAAGCAAACATTAGTTAGGGTCAGTGGCGCACACAAGGGAGGGGTCCAGGGGGTCCGGACCCCTCCCATAGGTCTTGCTTTTTTACCAATTGATTATGATTCTATGTATTTTGCACGTAGAATAATTTCAAACAAAGGTAACAGTGCTTTCAGTAGTTATAAGTGAAATAATAAAATCCTCATGTTAAAAGATTTTTTTTAAATGTTGTGCACTATTTCTATAACGAATTGCCTATAAGACGCAGAATGGTGATTATAAACGAGTACACTGTAATAAAACTATGTTTTTTGTTTTGTAATTACAGAATAAAATGAGATTCTATGAACTTGAATCCATTTTTTAATTATAAGAAAAGTAACAGCATAAATTATTTTGCTCTCTGGTTATTTACTTAAGTATATTTCATTAAACAATGTTAATTCAATTTCAATAGTTTATTTTTTACTGTTTTTCATTCCCGAGAATCGATAAAATCTAACCAATATATTTGACGGCATATTGGGGTATGATAGTAGAATAAGGCTTTTGACCTTGGACCCTCCCCTTACAAAATTCCTGTGTGCGCCACTGGTTAGAGTGGTTCCAATTACAGAATATACTTACTAAACTTACGTTTGTAGCACAATGCTTTTTTGCGAATTATTTCTGTATACTATTTTTCTTTTGCATTTCGTACATAAAGTTAGTCTATTTTTACAACTTATCATTCAAGTTTTAAAATAATATTTCAAAGGAATTATACGCATTTTGTTGAAATAAGAACATAAAAATATTCCTTGTTTGTAATATGAGTTAAATTCCAAGATACTGCTTGGAAATGAGACCCGTTTTACGTTTTTCTGTACTGCGACACTGTTATTCTGACATCTAAAAAATGCCAAGAGATTTGACTTGCCGCAGAGGGATAGTACATATTATATCATTAATTTTAATGTTAGGAAGAAGTTTTTGTATTCAAGACTTCATTTCCAACATTTTTAGGAAACTAAAAAAACACTCTCTCTCTCTCTCTCTCTCTCAATCATATAAGATTAGAAACCCCTTTTGGTTTCTCAAAAAAAAAAAAAAAAAAGATTCCTTTATAGCTGCATCATTTCTTTAGTTATTAAGATTTAAGATGTATAGTTTCACCTCTAATTTAGTAAGGGTTTTTCTCCCCCAATTTTCCGTAGTCAACAGAACTTTTTACCTTAGAGCTTAGAATTTTTAAATTTGTCTTCAAATCTTTCATTCTACCCAATTTTAAGATTTTTCCGATTTATAATTTTTATTAGTTTTATTATTGTACGTGTACATGCATTTAATTTATATTTTATTTGTATACTCAATAATTTTCTTTGCTTTATTTTTGACTATATATGAGTTTTATGCTACGTGTATTGCACTCCTGGTACCCTACAGAAGATATCATGATTATATTGGTTCTCAATCAAAACAACTTTTAAACACGTAAGGAGAACATTAACATGAGCAATGATTACAACATGAAACCGAAATGATCATTCATTACTATAAAATTATCTATTGAATGGAGGTCTTAGCGTGAAGTAAATGATTCAGTATTACGGAATAACTACACCATTGAAATAGTTTTATAATCGATACACACATAAAACAAATCATAAATTCAAAAGTAGAACTGAATGATCAACAGGCGGGGTCCATTCCTTTTTGACCGATCAACGAACCCCGTAAAATTTGAATGCGCCCCGACTGTTGATCCTTCTATTCTGCTTTTGAATTTATGATTTATCTTATGTGTGTATATCGATTGTAAAACTATTTAAAATGGTGCAGTTATTCAGTGGTATTGAATAACATTCTAAACTACTGCGCTTACTTTTTTCTTTTTAGTTTTTTCCCAGTCGGTTTTTTTTTTTTAAATTTCATTTTTTTTTTTTTTTTTTTTTTGTTCATACATACATGTTACATGAAAATGACCTGATTTTTCTAAAAGTAATCAATAATGGTAACTACTTTAAACAATATAGTTTCTAATTTTTACAAAACTAATGTATATTTAGCAAATATTTAACAATTCTTTATACTATTTAGTTAATTGGCTAATAAAGCACCTACTAACATTTTGAAAAGATTCTTTTCCAAAGAAGTAGTTTACTAAAAAATTGGTGTTATTGCTCATACATGGGAAAGACCCGCGTACTTGAAGATGTATTTTATAATGATAACTATTCTAATTAATACAGATTCTAATTTTTATAAAATTAATATATATTCTGCACATATTTTACAATTGATTAATATATTAATTAGTTTGCTTGTAAAGCATCTACAAATATTTCTAAAAGATTTCTTTCAACAGAATTAGTAAAAAAAAGGTCCTTTTGCTCATATATACGAGTCTATTGTTGAAAACACTTACGTGATTTTAAAAAATGAATGATATACACTAAATCAGCTATCCAAATAATTTATGTATCAGTCATTACAGTAAAAGACATTTTTATTGACTCCAATTTTTCAGGCCTGTGTAGTTAATTAATAAATAAATGAATGAAGAATTAATGAATCAATGAACGATTGATTAATTGTGTGTTCAAATTAGTGAATTATGAATTAATAAGTGGATGAAAAAATAAATAAATTAATGCATAGGAATTTATTTATAAATGAATGAATCAGTGATTTTGCACTTTGCAATTGACAAACTGTACTACACATTTAAAATCAAACCATGCCAAATATTAAATAACTAATTACTGAATTGAAAACCAGTAAGCCTCAACTAATATTTGAATGTTAATAATACGAACTTCATCCTTTTATAAACTAAAAATAATTTTTTAATATACTTCCGTGCAAAGCACAACAGCCGTATCTGCACTTTCTAATAAATTTGAGTTCTTTTCACCAGGTAGTACTTTGTAAAGTATTTTACTTAAATACAATGTTCTATTGTCATATAGCAATTGAAAAAATATATATTTTTTTAAACTCAGAAAGTGTGGCATCGGAATCAAATATATAAAGGAGTAAAACTTTTTAAAGCAATTTCTCAGTTTGATCTCGACTGCAGATACCACGTTTGTACTTAGCACGGGAGCATACCACACAATATTACAATATCAGTATCAAATATTTGAAATGGCTTGCATGATCTGACTTATATATCAGTATCAAATATTTGAAATGGCTTGCATTATCATGTACATATGCAATGGCTTGCATATGTACCTTGATCTTCAGTGGTAACTTTTTCTTTTGACTGGAATCAACACCATCTTTAATAAGAGTTAAGATATCCTCTGATAAGTGTCTTCTCAAACAGAATAAAATAATTTTATCTTTCACTTTGCTCCGCTATTTCATTTTATCCCCCCCCCCTATCTTTTTACAAAAGAACCTTTTCAGAAGATTGGAGGCTAAAAGATAGGGAGCGGATAACAGGTTTAGCTTATGACACCTATTGATGCACTGTTGCATATTTTTATGGAAATGATAATCCAAAGAAATTATACGCGTTCTGTATAAATAAGAACATTAAAATATCCCCTGTTCGTGAAATTAGTTCAATTCCAAGATATTCATTGAAAATGATACCCTTTTTACGGTTTTTTTTTTTTTTTTTTTTTTTTTTTTTTGTATTACGGCACGCGTTACTCTGACACAAGTAAAATGCCAAGAGCTCTGACTTGCCGCAGAGGAAAAATAAATACATCATGAGTTTTCAAGTTAGGAAGAAGTTTTTGTATTCAAGAATTAAATTTCAACACTTTTAAGACACTGTATAAACCCTAAAAACGCAGAGAAACATACGAGTTTTGAAACACCTTTTGGCTTCAAGTATTTTCTTTTAGTCGTATATCATTTCTTTAATTATAAAGATGTTTTCTTTATATTTTCACTTCTAATGCAGTAAGGGCTTTTTCTCGTTTTCCGTAGTCAATAGAAATTTTTAACTTAGAGTTTAGAAAATTTGCATTTATCTTTAAGTCTTTCATTTTACCCAATTTCATGATATTACCGAATTATTATTACATTTTATTACTGTCTGTATACATGTATTTGATTCCTTTTTAATTTGCATATTTGATTATAACTTCGATTTTACGATACCTGATTTAACGATTTCCTCAATTTGATGGTATATTTTACTGGTCCGGATAGAACTGCACAATATATGCTCCTCAATTAAACGATATCCTTGATTTAACAAAAAATATTTCTAGTCCCTTGACAATTGTTAAATCAGGATTATACTGCATTTGGCTTCATTTGTTGTTTAAGTTATTTATATGCATTAAGTACTAAGTTTATTACACTCCTGATACCCTACAGCGGATGTTATGAACTTTTTAGTTCTATTTTATACAGCGGACACAACCCTCTAGGGCCAATTCTCTGAAGCCCCATTAGGTTTAATATTGCAAACCATACTTAGAAAAAACTTTCATATTAGGCAGTGAGAAGCAAAGGAATGTATGTAAGTGGACATTTTCAAGTTTTGATTAAAACGCATTTAAAGATACGGTCCTAGGTAGACTTTCATTGATAAGTTTTTCTTAATCATGTTGCATAACAGCACCGACCAGGACTACTACTATCTCTTGCCCCAAAACATAGGAGAGGTTCGCCTGCCATTTGTACTGGTAATCTACAAATTTTTAATTTTGCCACTTACATCTCTTTGCTTCTTACTGTCTCATACACTTTAAAGAATTTTGTGTAATCTTACTCCATAAAACCAGTGGCAGCTTAGCTGCCTCCATTATTCTGGAGTAACTTAACTGATATATCTGGTGTAAAGTTACACATCGCTTGTGGTTACACCATGGTAATGTAACTATAGCGTAACGTCTCACACATTTCTACGTAAGGTTACACCAGAATTTGCTGTATGCTTACAGAGAAATTGCTTGAAAGGTTCCACATTACCAAAAATTAAGCTTTCATCTGATTTTCTTGGACGATTTATCAAGTTCATGCTTTTTAACGTAACCTTATACATCTTTTTTACAGTGTATTAGAAACGGTTTTCAAGTTAGGAAGAAGGTATTACATTTCAGTATTAATTTTCAGCACTTTTTAAAACACTATAAACCCAGGAAAACGGCCTCTCTCTCTCAATGATATGAATTTGAAACCACTTTAAAAAATAAATTAATTAAATAAATATGGGAAATAACTACCTTAGCAAGATAAGGACTAGGTTGCTAACAGTGGGCCATGTCCTTTCATAAGTCGACTCCATCGGCTTGCTTTTCTGGACGGCAGACGTTGACTGCTTATTGTACAACGTGAAGCATGGAAATCGCCATCTTAACGCTCCTGTACGAGAAGTTAAGGACCTTTCTAGCAAGTTTTCCTTTGAACATGAGGCGTTCATTGTGTTTTATCTTATCGACAATACTTTAAACTGTTTAATCAACTGTATTTAGCCATATTAACCACATATATACTATATCGTAGGTTAGTTGACTTCAATTAGCCCACCTCAGTTGCTATAAGTTGGCCAGCGGCCCATTCGAGGAAACTATATCGAGGCTAATATTTCTCAATTTTTTCGAGTTCTACAATAGCATGTCTTCAGCGGCGAAGGAAGTTTAGGAATAGGGAGCTGGAATGAACTGATTAAGGCTGGTGGCGGAGGATTTAAGAAGAATTTCCTTTTGGCGGATGGCGGATTTTTAAAAAAAATCGGAACGCGACACAAACCAATGAGAAAAAGGGTGAATTAACAACGAAGTACCAACAACCAATCACACCTTTCTTAGTTGTTTATTGTGTGGATTTCTTTTTTTTTAAAAAAGTGGAATACTTAATTTTGGCTTGAGTCAAAAACGTGTTATAAGCAGCTTAACCCATCCGGGAAAAAATGAGAGGTCCGACGGCGCCTCCAGCTTCCCGGTTCCTATTGTCTTGCATATCGTGTCCTCTGTAGTTTGTTGTCAAACTTTATAAGCACGAATCTTAGCGGGGAGCTATGGGAGTGACGACTTCCGGGGTGTGGCGGTGCTCAACTGCTCGCTCGAAATATTTGCTGGAGAGCAAACCATTCCACACCCTAAGTAAGCAGAGGAATATGGGAGTAAATGTGAGAGAAAACGTTATTATTTTTTTCTTTCTCTTGAATAATGAATTTGAACTTAAAAAATTATAGCCGTTTCGGGGCCCCTAAAAATCAGGACCCTAGGGCACTGCTTGGTTGACCTGCTCAGTAATGGGCCCTGGATATAAACTCTTATATATACCTCCATTATTTTTCACAGGGAAATGTTACGCAGATGAGCGCGATACTGAAAGCATATTAACTAACTTATAAAAAGGTTTAAAAAAATGAAAAATATGAAGCAAAGTCTGTTACATGAACAAGAGCACACAACAAACAAAATCAGGACTGCAGAGTTTTAAGAAAATGATATACTCCGACCCCGGGAATTTTAGAGCCTTCTACTCCGATTCCTTTACACAAAAATCAGTCCGACCTCGGCTCTACAGCCTTGAACAGTACAGACCACCAAATGGACATCACCTGGTACAAAAGCCAAAGGACGAAGATGTGTAAAAGAACAAGTGAGGAAAAACGTCGATTATGTAGCACATTGAGAACCATAAGCTTTGCGGTATGAAATGAATTTTGAGCTGAATGAATTTTGAGCATGTTCTTCACTGGTTTTAAAGGATTAAAAGCAAATAATAGTCACGGTTGCTGAAATTACAGTACATATTTTCGCGGTAACTCTTACTACATTTGTAGCATAATGATTTTTTTTTATCGGTCATCTATTAATTTCATTACTTCCTTTTGTATTTTGCACATAAAGTACATACACAATTACAAGTTATTGTGTATGTACTTTATGTATGTATGTACTTATGTATGAATGTATGTATTATTATATTAAGTTTTGAAAAGGATAGTCCAACAGAGAAATTAAACACGTTCTGTTAAAATAAAAGCACAAAAATATTATCTCTGTCTGTAATTGCCTTTCAAATCCAATATGATGATTGGAAATGAGGTTCGTTTTACGTTTTTCTGTACTGCGACATGCGTAGCTCTGACATATGTTCAACGCCAAGAGCTCTGACTTTTGCCGCAGAGGGTGAATAAATAAATCATTAATTCTTTAATTATATATAGTTGGGGGAAAAATAGGCTTTCATATTAGGAAGAAGGTGTTTATTTAAGTTTTATACTTCAACACTTATAAAACAATGTACTTATAAACCCTGGAAACACAGCCATTAAGCTACTAGGATATTTTTTTCTTTCTTTAATTCAGTGCTGTGTGTTCATTATTAATGTAATGTAAAATATTGACAAAAAAATGAAGTTAAAAAAGAAAATACTTGTATTTATTATTTACCTATGTTGAGAAACCTGGATTTTATGACCACTTTACCCCACCAGGCCCTATTATGTTTATTGCACTCCGTCCTGATACCGAACAGCGGATGTGATAAATATATATGTTCTATTTTATGCAGCAGAAAAAGAGTGCCAACACTCTCTGAAGCCCCCCCCCCCACTCCCTCTGACAATCTTATATTACTTTCATTACTTCCTTTTGCATTTTGCACATAAAGTACATACACAATTACAAGTTATTGTGTATGTACTTTATGCATGTATGTACTTATGTACGAATGTATGTATTATTATATTCAGTTTTGAAAAGGATAGTTCAACAGAGAAATTAAACACGTTCTGTTAAAATAAAAGCACAAAAATATTATCTGTCTGTAATTGCCTTTCAAATCCAATATGATGATTGGAAATGAGGTTCGTTTTACGTTTTTCTGTACTGCGACATGCGTAGCTCTGACATATGTTCAACGCCAAGAGCTCTGACTTTTGCCGCAGAGGGTCAATAAATAAATCATTAATTCTTTAATTATATATAGTTGGGGGAAAAATAGGCTTTCATATTAGGAAGAAGGTGTTTATTTAAGTTTTATACTTCAACACTTATAAAACAATGTACTTATAAACCCTGGAAACACAGCCAGTAAGCTACTTGGATATTTTTTTCTTTCTTTAATTCAGTGTTGTGTGTTCATTATTAATGTAATGTAAAATATTGACAAAAAATTTAAGTTAAAAAAGAAAATACTTGTATTTATTATTTACCTATGTTGAAAAACCTGGATTTTATGACCACTTTACCCCACCAGGCCCTATTATGTTTATAGCACTCCGTCCTGATACCCTACAGCAGATGTGATAAATATATATGTTCTATTTTATACAGCAGAAAAAGAGTACCAACACTCTCTCTGAAGCCCCCCCCCCCCACTCCCTCTCACTCCCTCTGACAATTTTATATTACTTTCATTACTTCCTTTTGCATTTTGCACATAAAGTACATACACAATTACAAGTTATTGTGTATGTACTTTATGTATGTATGTACTTATGTATGAATGTATGTATTATTATATTCAGTTTTGAAAAGGATAGTCCAACAGAGAAATTAAACACGTTCTGTTAAAATAAAAGCACAAAAATATTATCTCTGTCTGTAATTGCCTTTCAAATCCAATATGATGATTGGAAATGAGGTTCGTTTTACGTTTTTCTGTACTGCGACATGCGTAGCTCTGACATATGTTCAACGCCAAGAGCTCTGACTTTTGCCGCAGAGGGTGAATAAATAAATCATTAATTCTTTAATTATATATAGTTTGAGGAAAACTAGGCTTTCATATTAGGAAGAAGGTGTTTATTTAAGTTTTATACTTCAACACTTATAAAACAATGTACTTATAAACCCTGGAAACACAGCCATTAAGCTACTTGGATATTTTCTTCTTTCCAAAATTCAGTGCTGTGTGTTCATTATTAATGTAATGTAAAAATTGACAAAAAAAATGAAGTTAAAAAAGAAAATACTTGTATTTATTATTTACCTATGTTGAAAAACCTGGATTTTATGACCACTTTACCCCACCAGGCCCTATTATGTTTATTGCACTCCGTCCTGATACCCTACAGCAGATGTGATAAATATATATGTTCTATTTTATACAACAGAAAAAGAGTGCCAACACTCTGATGTCCCCCACTCCCTCTGACAATCTTATATTACTTTCTTCCCATAAATAAATACACCCTATAATAAAAATTCAACGCACCTAGAAGGAGTTGCCAGAATCAAAAAAAAAATAAATAAATAAAAATAAATATATATATATATATATATATATATATATATATATATATATATATATATATATATATATATATATATATATATATATATACATACATGCTAGGTCAACATTAATATGAGAAAGTGATTACAAAATGATCATTTATCACTGAAAAAATATCTAATGAATGGAGGTTTAAGTACTCTTGAGTTTTGAAAATAATATTCCGGCATGAAAATTAAATGCGTTTTGTTAAAATTAAAACTTAAAATTATTACCTGTTGTAATAACTTTTAACTACTCAAAGAAATAAGAGGAATAGGGGAATAAATATAAGTAAAAATTTAATAATTTTTTTCTCTGTCTCGAATAATGAATTACAACTTAAGCATTTACAACTCATTTCGGGCCCCTAAAATTTGAGGCACTAGACGGCAGCTTAGTTGGCCTGCTCAATAATCAGGCCCTGGATCTCATACAATTATGAACCCCTATTTCTCTACGGTTATATCTCTGTACTGTTTTTAACAACGGCATGTTAAAAAGATGAACACGGCGCTGAAACCACAATACGAAAAGGTAAAAAAGTTTAAAAAACTAAAACCCGACTACGGCAAAAAACACTAAAAGGTAGGAAACAAAGTAGGTGCAGTTTGATATTATCGTCTTATTGGGTAAAACAAATCATTTTGAAATGTTGAAATATTTGAATTGAATTATAATGTTATTAATGTGAAAGTGACAGAGGATATCAATTTGACTATAAATAAATAGGAATATATAACATATCAAATGACTTATTTTACTCAATAAGACGATGGTATCAAGCTGCACCTACCTTGTTTCTTATCTTTCAGTGTTTTCTTTTTTTTTTTTCCTTAGTCGGGTATTAGTTTTTTGAACTTTTTTATTTTAATATTTTCTGTTTTAACTTGTGATTGAGAACAAAAAAGCGTGGGCAATACACACTTAACAAGTAAGCATTTTAGTTTGATATACAAGAACGGTAATTTTAATTCATAACTATTATATCTAACTGGTTGAAAATTTTAATTATAAAAGAAGGATCTTTCTTAATAAGACTATAATAGCAATCAACACCAAACTTGTTTCTTACCTTTTGTTCCCTTAGTCGGGATATTAATAAATTTGTTTAAAACCCGCGTTAAACAGAAAATGTAGCCTTCGTTACCCGTGCCATAATAACAAATCGATTGACCCCTTATTCATCAAGATCGGATGAATAGTTTAGGCGCTACGGTGGAACATACGTAAATACAAACATACGAGGCGTGTTTTTAAAGTAAGTTCCGTTTTTATATAAAAAAGGAACGAGTACAGATAGAGCTAAGTAATTTAGTGCACAAAAATCTACCACCCTTACGCTATTTTTCGACATTGCTCCCGTGATTTTCCAAGCATTTGTCATAGCGTGGTACAGGTTTTTGTATACCTATTCGTACAAAGTTACCGCCCGTTTAGTCAACCATGAGGACTCTTACAGGGCTTTGGCTGGGGCGTTTTTGAACATCCTCTGGTCTGCCCTCACCTCGCTCGCAGCATCTTTCATTTGTTTCGGCATCTAAAGTCTTTCCAAGGTGGTCTGTGGCACAACAGCAATAATGAGCTCAGAGAACATGTTATCCCATGGCTGACTACACAGGCGGCAATTTTCTATGAATAGGTATACAAAAACCTGTACCACGCTATGACAAATGTTTGGAAAATCACGGGAGCAATGTCAAAAAATAGCGTAAGGATGGTAGATTTTTGTGCAATAAATTTCTTTGCTCTATCTGTACTCGTTCTTTTTTTATATCAAAACGGAACTTACTTTAAAAATACGCCTCGTACATAAACTGCTAAGATCATAACCCTTCATTTTATCTTCGCCATAGTCGGGTAAAAAATGAAAGATATGAAGCAAGTCTGGGGTGACATCAAGAGCATAGAACAAACAAAATCAAGGCTGCAGTGTCGGACGGAAAATGACCGACACAAGGAATTTTAGAGCCTTCTACTCCGACTCGAAATTGAAGCATAAAAAATTAAAATTATCTGTTTGCAATTGTGTTTCAAGTTCAATATGATGATTGGAAATGAGGTTCGTTTTACGTTTTTCTGCTCTGCGACATGCTAGCTCTGGCGTATGTTCAACGCCAAAAGCCTTGATTAGCCGCAGATTGCAAAGAAATAACTCATTAGTTCTAAAATTTAAAACTATACTTGGTTTAAAAAAAGTCTCTCATATTAAGAAGTTGTTTATTTAAGTTTTGAGTTTCATCACTTATAAAACAATATAAGGCAAAGTGAAATAGTTAAGATAACATATTTTTGTCAGAATGAACAAGTTGAAACTTTGTTCTGAAAATTACTATACATAAAGAAAGAGCAATATATTGTATAATAAAACTTGCATTTAAACACTATTTTTTATTTTTAGCAGTAAATTTGTAGGGGAAGCTGCTATACTCACGGACAAAATTTACTTCTCAATTTTTGCTGGTCTCTGTGAATGGCTAATCGATCTGTAAAATTTTCTGGCAGAACCTACAACTTATCATCTAATTTGGCAATTATTTTCAGGTGAAACTTTCAAAGTTTTCAACTGCAAAAAAAAATTTTTTTAGTCACCTTTTTTTGTCCGTGGGTCGTTCACCCCACTTACAGTGGTCTTTGTACCCATGGACATATAAAAAAATAATAAATAAATAGGTCTAAGGGGAACTCAATAATACTCAATACATTTTTATAAGCAATTTTATATTGAAATACTTCAAACATCCATTAAGAGCAACATTAAACAAAAAAATCAAACTTTGAAAATTAACCGAATATCTAAGGTTTCCCCCTCCCCTTTTTAAATCTATCCTGAAATAACATCAGTGAACTCTTTAAAAAAAAACTATTACTCTTAAGAGAGCCTAATTTGTTTTTAAACAAAAAAAATTATTAACTAGATATATGACTAGTATGGCCTCTATGTACCTATATAATGACTTCAATTTATATGGAAATTAAAGCCGATAACAAAATGGTGATGGTTTGTAGATCGTACAACAGGTGAGGTTAACTTCAACATTATATCTTCAAGCCCTACTTCAAATTCATCATCATTGCTGAAAGCAAATTTCGGACGCTGATGACAAGGCACCATTTTTCGACACTTCAAATTGTAAAAAGACTCAGGTGTGGCCCCAGGACGCTAAAAATTGCTGTCCATGGATACACATGGTTATGTGTCCTTGGGTACAAAGGTACACCATTTTGGTTTCGCAAGCCCGTCACATCGACAGGACCAGTTTCACGACGTTAAAAATAAGAAACAACACCTTGAAAACATAGGTCAACATGATACCTTGTATTTTGAATAGTACAATCCACGACCGTAAGAAAAAAAAAGTACATTTTTTTTTTACTTAGATCCTACCAAAACCGAAAAATTGTGATAGAATCTTACCTGTTCGTTTGATGGCGTTGAAACCTTCAGAGATACTAGAGAGGGCTGAGACACACGTGTTCAACCTCCCATCCAATCTCTCTCGACCAATTACCATGAAATTCCTGACCAACGTCCAACCGTCCGTGGGTACAGAACTTCCCCTAGCTTAAAGAAAATGAGAAAAATTTTTCACTTCTTTTTTTCATGGGACAAAGTGAAAAATAAAAAAAAATTCTAATGAAATATTTTATTCGATTGTTAAAAATATTTTTGATTGCATAAATGAGTATATAAATGAATGAATAAATAAATGAAAAGGAAATGAAACAATAAACGAATAAATTAACAAGTTAACACATGCAAAAAGTAAATGAATGAATAAAATAATGAATTGGTAAGAAAACAAGTGAATGAATGATTAAATAAGGGAATTATAAAAGAAAGAAATGTAAATGAAATACAATAAATCAATACGTAAGTGATTTTGCTAAAGGATTGAATAAGTAAATGAAGTAAACTATTGCACAATGCCCCATTCGCTTTGCCCCGCATGCACTTGTCTAACTGAACAAATTATTTTAAATACAAATATGCTTAATTGCAGGGTTGCCAACTGCTCCGCATTTTGCGGAGTTGCTCCGCGTTTAAAGTATTTTATCTGTCACTAAGAATAGTTACAATTATTTTATAGCAGGTTTATATAGCCATAATAATGTTTTTTTTTTTTTACTTTGTTTAACCCAAGGCATGAATGTATTATATATATATCACTGAAAGTTCGTAATTTGGTAAATATAGGCAGTAGCTCGTGAATATCAACATTCACACACTAAAGACATCGGCGAATGACTAAATATTTCCGGTAAAAGTTAGTACCGATCCGAGAAAAATATTCCGCATAAGTGGACTATAGTTTAGCACCCCACCCCCCTATCCTCCCCCCTCCCCCAGGTTTAAATTCAGCTGTAGGCCTGGGAGGCAAATTTTGCTTTAACTACACATTTATTTAAATTATTTTTACTGAAAGTGAAATATTAGCATCCCTTCATTTTCCCGAGCGACGTCTTTTTTCTTCTATTTTAATAATGTTTACTTTCACATATCTTATGAAAATAAAATATTTCTCAAGCACAGTAATAGATTAGTGTAAAACATTAAGGGCGAAGACGAAAAGCGAGTGTCGATTGAAGAAAAGCATGTGTCATTGCGTTTGGCCAGAAGTCGCAACAAGATTGGAGTTTGACCAAGAGTTTTAGAGCCCTACTAAAATTTATTCAATTGTCGATTCTTAAGGGATTGACATTCATCATTTTCTCTTTTACATTATTAATTTTCAAAAAAATTCTGTTAATATTAAGTACGGGAGGCAAATGAAAATGAGTGACGCGCGAAAAGGTTGAATGATTTTAAATAATGGAAATATGCTAAACTAAAAACTGAAAAAGAAAGAAGGGTCTTCAACAAGTTTTAAAACGTGATACATTTGTTTAAAATAGGCAGTTTTCAAAAGTGAAAACTTTGGAAATCTTTGATATGCAAACTAGTGACAATTTACAAATGAAATAAATACCATCAAACTGTAAGGAGTGGTAAGAAATTCAAGTGAGTAAACGTAATAACACAGAGAAAATTATTCAAATCGTTGAATTCGTAGATGAAGAAAAAATACCAGAAAAAGATAGTGTTTTAAAGATAATAAATGATGAAATGGTTAGCGCACAGAACATTAAAGTTCAATTTAAGTGCAGTGCTCACTGCAAAGATTCAGTTATGCAGATATTAAATAACGAAGCTAGAGATTAAATTTCAAAACACGGTTTTGATCTTAGTGGCAAAAATACGTAATTTTAGAAAGATTAATAGAATTTATTCGGAATGTAATCTTACTTTTTTTTAATCAAAATGTCATTTTGAGCAAAAGATGACGATTAATGAAACAACTCAAAGCAGTTAATTCTGAATGTAAAGATGCTGTCTTAAGTAGTGATATTCCCATCAATTTTTCTGAGGGTGTACTCCAAAATTATCCAATACGAACAATATGTGTATGCGATCATATACATAATATGTCATAATATGAAAATTTCTGAAGCTTAAGGGCATACGCTATATGTCTAAAAAAAATTTGAGAGTATACGGCGTTTTTTAGAGTATACCCGATGGGAACACCACTGGTCTTAAGTGAACCATGCTTAGCTTTCGAGACAAACCTCGGTTACTGTTTATTTCTTCATTTTCTATCAAAGTATTTTTCCTTATAGGTCTAACTCATGTTTATATCATTTCACAATAATTCCTCTGCATTGTTAATCTAAGAAAATGTTTTAAAACTTCAAAGAATGAAAGAGAACAAGTTTTATGAAACTATAAGGCATCAGAAAATAATAATCATAATCCATTAATTGGTATTTGAAAATAAATATACATATTGTAAACATAGTTTAAACTAGTCTTATGTGAATCGTTTAATAACCTTCCCTAGAACAGTACTTGAGCCATGAATGACGTACAAATTAAATAATATAAACAAGGGCGCCCCGAACTAAAACTTTTGAGAGCGGGAAAATTCTCAATTTGCCGAATGAAGTTTCTATTTTACCAAATGATAAAATACGAGCATATTTGCAAATCATACATTTTTAACCTTTAATGAGAAGGAACGTTAGGCATTATTCAAATAAATAAATAAATAAATAAAAAAGAAAATTAATCTCAATGTTGCTAAATTAGCTCCAAATTTGCCAAATCGTCAGCAAAATTTGCCAAATAAGAAAGTTTTGCTCACATCGGGGCACCTATCAATGTAAAACGTCATTATTTCTTTATAAGCTTGACAGTTTTTGGGCACACTATTTTTTGTGTTTTTTGAGTCATGGAAATTTTGCTTCTTTTTTTGGGGGGCTTGGGGGCAAAACTCTAACCTATCTTCTTTCAGATAGTTAAGGTACTGGGGCGAATGTGAGGCTAATTAAAAAGGTACATTTGAACAAAAGAAAAACGAATCACTTAAAAGACCAAACCCAGTTGCACGGCACCTTATGAGGGACCAAGGCCTTCGGTGCCCTTCTCAGTCTTCCTGACCAAGGGCTTTGGGTGCTAGGCAGATGTTCCGGTTAGATGGTCAGCCGAACGCGGAACCCCAGGGTTTAGTTCTCAAGCTTGCTTCGTACTCATTTTATCGACCCACTGAAGGGGTGAACGGCTGAATCGACGATGCCCGAACAGGGAATAAAACCTAGTCCTGCGGCACGGGAGCGCGAAGTGCTCCCACTGAGCCACTGGGCTTCACGAATCACTAAAATTGAACTGAAATATGAACTTGAAATCAAATGCAAATACCAATTACTTAAAATGTTCAGCTATGAATTGAAGTAAAATTTGCACTTTCTTAAATTTGAATGAATGATATTTTACTAAAGGAGCTGGAACCGGCACTGGTAAAAGTACAGGCAGTGGAAGCAATTGTAGTCATCTGCAGGGGCGTTCACAGAAATTTTGTGGCCCGTCACAAATAACTTTTACGGGCCCCTTTCATATTGTTTACCCCTATATTTCACCCGTCATTTAAAAAATATTGGGCTCCCTTCAAGCTTGGGCCCGGGCCAACAGGTGTCTCTTCTCCCCCCTCCCCCGGTCATGGGTACCTGAACATAGGGCCCCCATGACAAAAAATTACGTAGGTGATTGTCACCACTTAAAAAGTCTTTATTGATGAAGTTTGTCAAAAGTTTCGTAGATTAACTCTCCCCCTAAGAAGAATTTTTCTGAGAGATATAAGAAATATAAGAATAAATTGCCAGTGTCGGACCGGGCAAACACTTCTGAAAACCGCAAATTAGAGTGTCGCACCCAAGCCAGAATCTCCAAAATTCATAAATGGTTCATAACCGAGCTTAGAGCAATCGAGATTACGTATGTCTTATCTATTGTAATCGATTACGTTTTTGTGCAATCATAATCATACTTGTAATTTAAGAATTAAAGATCCTTGTAAACGTAATCAAAATCACTAAATTTTGATGTAACTGAAATCGTTATAAGTCGAGTTGTAATCTTATCATGTAATCACGATTACACAAGAAAAAAGTTTATGCACTCAAAATCTATAAATAAAATAAATCATAGTTCATACTTATGATCGTCTAATACTGAATTAATGGCAATTTACAATTTTAGGTTGCATTTCTACTATTGTATGGACTAGAGGATTGTTACTCATAAAATGCTTTTTGAAAATGAGGGCCATAAAACAGAATCCTTTTAAGTGCACTGTTAAAAATTCAGGAAGATTTTCTGGTAATTGTTACTGTAAAATGGCATCGCTAACGCATCGCTGATTTTTACGGTAATTTATACCGGAGAAATAAGCGATCCCAGCGCCAATTGGTTGCTGTGACCTACCGAGGAAACCGTAAAATTTTACAGTAACATTTGATTTTTACGGTAATAGTTACTGGCAACATGGATGCCAGTAACAATTACCGTAAATTTTCCGGAAAATTTTTAACAGTGTGGCTTGTACCCTGTAAATATAGGCGATACTGAAAGGTTTTGTTGGCTGAGGAACATCAACCCGATTGCTTAGAAAAGGTTACCTGTTCCTCTTTTACCTGTTGACAAATAATACACGCCAGAAATACATCCACGGCTGGAATACAGACGCATTTAAGCGAGAACAAATACATGACTTAGAATAAAAATGAATAGATGCTTTTGAAAAGTTATCACAATCAGTTTTGAGTACAAGACTTCCGTTCAAATGTTTACCTTTATCTCTCTTTTTCACACTATCAGAACATTTTCTGTTTTGCAATTTATTCATGTTTTAAGGACGTAGGGAGCAAAGCGGGTAGGGCATCGAAATTTGAAGGTCCTGGGTTTAAGGCCAAACAACTGAAATACCCACCGAGTACATGCGGACTTTTTACTCGTTAAATCTGTAGGTGCGAAAGTCTAGTGGACGGTTGCTAGCAGTAACCATGGGTGTGCATTTCCTTGAGACTTCTCTCCCCCTCAGAAAAATTCCTAAACTATGGAGGTACTGCTACCTTCATTGAAGGCCATTGAAGTACTTGATTTCTTGAAGGGACCCTTTCTTCTTAATTCTTCGGACTTGGATCTCCCAAGTAGCACCGTAGTTATATTAACACACGTTTTAAAATCAATTCACAAAGAACCAAACGAAGCATTTTTTATCTTTTCATTAATTGTACTGAATTGATGGTTTATCAAATCGTTCCAGAATTTTAATTTGGGTAACAAAAAAAGAATGTACAACTTTTAATTACTGTGACCACCAAATTTTGATTGAATTCAAAAAAGCAATAAATACAGCCGAGTCCCGACTTATGCGAGGGATGCGTTCCAAGACTCCTCGCGTAAGTCAAAATTTCGCGTTGTGGAAAAACATATGCTTTGAATTTTTATAGAAGCACACCAAATTCTTTTAGACACTTCTAAACATCCTCAAACTGCTTTAAAGCATTCCTCAACTATACACTACAGTTTCCTACGAAAAGAAATGAACTTTTACTGTATTTAAAAAATAAAAACTGTTTATTATGAAATACAAGGTGCATAAAATGAATGATCAATGGAAGGAAAAGACCTAAAATAAAATAAAATAACACGGCACGCACAGTATGAAGGGGGGAAAAAATGCTGCACTATAATAGTGCTGTACAGTAAATACAGAAGATATATTTATGAGTTGAAAAATGAAGATAATGATGAGTTATGCTCCATGATAAGATCGTTATTCTTATCAAATACATTTTTAAATACGGTTGCTTTTATAACGTTTCAATTTATGGCAACAGCCCCTCCTCCTGATCTATTTAATCAACAATACAGGAGCAACTTCCATTTTAATATTTACTTTGCTAGACTACTGTGCAAGTTTCAGTATTGAAACTAAGTTCTGAAATTTTAAGGATGTCTTTTTGTTTTGACTTTTAATTGTACTTATGGAAGATTCACTCGTACTTACTGCCGAGCTAATTTTTTTTTTTTTTTGTTTAATTTGTAGTTGTAGCATATCGAGAATCTAAGCTCTTTTTTTTATTAGAAACTTTTTTTTTCTTCCCATCTTCACTAACTTTAGATGAAGGTACCACTAAGGTGCCATTATATTTCAACTTTTAGACAAATTTGGTGTGGGAACTTTCGCTGTCTCGCTGTCAGTGATACTCAAAGGGATATGTAATAACTTTCACGAAATCAATATTTAGTAGCGAATAACGAAGTCAATACTTCCTTCTTAAAAAATTCGTGTTGTGAACTATAAATTCGCGTTCACTCTAAAATTCGTTACTTGTGAAAAATTCGCGTTATAGCCATTTCGCGTAAGTCGAATCGCGTTGTAGCGGGAGTCGACTGTAGTTACGTCGCATGCAATATGTATGAAAGTCTGTAAGCAATTCTCGAGAAAAGTGCAATTTCTTGTCTCAGGCTCATGGCAACAGAAGAAAACGTTTTTCCATTTCATTTTTATTTTTTTTAATTTGACATCGTCTAAGTAACAAAAAACCAAGCATTTGACAATGATAAATAATACGTATTTATGTGTAGGCTTAATATAAGTACTAAAATGTCATTACCATTCATAGTCTCTAATCAGAATCTATGTCTTTAACTAGCCGCCAGGGCGGCAAGATTAGCCGTCTTCGGTCTTCGCTCGATCTCGCAATAAGGGAAAAATAAGCAATAAAGGGAAAAAAACTTTTTTCTAATTTTGACTTGCATTTTTGTTTCCTTTGTATGATAGTTAAACGAAACTTTCGTAGAAATTTTGACTTGAAAGGAGTACATTCTTGATATAGAGACAATTTTGAATTGGAAACTCTAAATTATTTTGGGATCAAATGAAAACTCCGAGATGAAGGAATATTCGAGTGAAAGACTTCGAGTTATCGAGAGTCGACTCTATCTACAATAATTAAAGTCGTGGAAAAACAAAATCTGCAAAAAGTTGATGTATTTTTAATGAAAATACGTTTAAGAAAAGTAGCGTGACAAGTAACGAGGAAACGGGATAAGATGAAATGTGACACATTCTGACAAAGGGAGGGAAGGGGTCAAAATGTTGAAAAAAAGTGTGACGTCATTTGTGGACAGCCCCTTAAATAAATTTCCCCTATTCGTCTTTTTATTTTCAAATAAAAACTTGATGTTTCATCTTGAAGGAAGATGGACAACAGTGGCAATTTCATCTCTTTGCCCCTCTTCTGAAAAATCGAAAACATGGCACTGTCCCCTCTCCTCAGCAAAATTCTACATCTGTGCCTGGACTGAGAGCTTGAACAAACATCTGGGATTCATGGGCGCCCTGCTAGGAGGTCACTGGGACCTCCCAAACCCCACCCTTTTTTACGGTAAATTTTGTGTGATGATTTTGCAAATTTGGGAAGATTTCAATTTTCAAACTCTCGAATGTCCCTTTTCATTAGATGTGCACGTGCCCATATTTTATCATTCGGCAGAATTTTGAGTTCTATTCGGCAAATTCAGAATTTCCGCCCTCCCAAACAATTTAGTTCGGAGATCCGCTGCTAGGATATTCTGCAAAGGAGGTAAAGTATACTCCTAACACATGCCACTTTATGGATCGAACCTTATAAATCCACCATATGCTAATGAAGTATTTTCTCCTTGAAAGCAGCTGCGTGGATCACTTTTGATGTATTGTGCTTTTTGTCAGTTCAAGGTCTGATGTCTGAGCATTGTATATGCAAGCGTTATGGTTTCGCCGACGACTGCCACGCTGAAAGGCATAACCATTGCCAAAATGTTGACCAGAAATTTTAACGCAAATGCTCAAGAATAGTTTTTCAAATGAGCTATGTTTTTTAACGGTAAATTGTGCGAACAAAAGTCAAAACAATCATACTTGCGAATTGCATGAAGAAAAAATTTTATACGAACTTCAAAGTCTATTTGTCTTAATAATAACCTGGAGGAGGATAACGTATATGTCTAAGCAGATGAACTTTGTATACATTTTATGTTTGGTTTCAAAAGCACCGATCATTATCATTCAGCTATGGATTATTAAACGTCAAATCGGCCTAAATTAAACAGTAGGCCGTGCCGTCATGTCTCCGATTTTGTCCATTATTTTTTTTCCGAATAGATATCTATGAGATAAGCTCAAATTTCTTTTTTAGATTTTTTGAACGAAAATTACGCTATGGAGACTTTTTTCAAAATTTGGAATTTTGATCATTTTTTGGAGTCACCGTTTCGGCATGAATTTAGAAAATTCTCTCTATTTTTTTTATTTTTCAACCAATTAAGCAGAATTTGGTATCAATTTCAAGCTAATGTACTTTTCTCTTTCAGTGCAAATAACAGAAAGTATTTTGTGAATAGTTGGGTGTTGCCACTCCTTATCTAAAGTCAGCTTTTATGGAGTTTCAATTGAGAGATTAAATAAGTCATATCTCCGGAATACCTACGATGATCTTTTTTTTTTTTTTTTTTTTGTAGCAAATTTAAATCATTCTCTTGCTATGCAGAAAAAAGTAGAAGGGTGTTATTTGTTGTTTTGAAAAAAAAAGATAAGGTTTGCTGTGCAAAAAATAGTTTTCTATTACTTTAAAGCCCTTTTAAGCTTAAAAAAGCCCAAAAACTTTTAATAAAAATTAATACTGCACTGTCAAAAGATAAAAATTGATTTTTATCAGAAGTTAGCGCTCAAAATTTGTTCACTTTGGAAAAGAATTGTGCAGAAACCTACGCTTCAGATTTCACAAAAAAAGAGAGAGAAAAAAAAGCACTTTTGATATAAAGTATACTAAATATTAAGAATAATAATTTAAAGATAAATGCAAAAAATATTTCTAACGGCATTATTTTGCATTTTTTTTACATTAAAAGATTAAAAAAAAAAGAATTACTATTGAAAAGTTATCATAGCATAAACTTGTTTGGATTACGTAACACCAGACAATGATCCTCCTCTCTTACAATACTCGTGCAGCGCAACTCTAGATTTCTCTGAAAAAGATAATTTTTACTGATTGAAGTATATTTTAAAATATCTTTGAAACTTATTTAAAAATTGATAAAAATTCTGATTTCCTCATCTTGTGATACAAAGGAAATGTGTAGAAAATGTGTTCCGTCTGCCATCTTTTTACAGAGATCAAACAGAAGATATTGAAGGAAGGTTTGTAAGTTGTTTTGCAATAAAGAAAAAAAAAGAGTGAGATTACTTTTAATTGAATTAAGAAACAGAGTATTTTTTAAAAATAAATACAGTCCGCACAAGCATGCCTTTCCTTTCACAATTATAATTGACGAAAGCTATTGGTCGATTCACTTTCAAAGTGCAAGAAGAATGATGTTTACAATGTTTGTATCATGTGTGTACAACAGTATTTTTTACATTATTAACGCAACGTAAACAATTGCTTGTACTCGTACAAGTACAAAAAATACATAATTCTTAACAAAAAGATTTTTTTTTTCAATTTTTCGTCCAAGTAGTCATAATAAGTTAATTTTTAAGGCTGTGAGTATGAATCAGATCATGTAGGTAACAACGAAGCCATTGCAAAACTAAATGAAACCAATGAACTATTAATGATTTTGTCACTATAGTTAAAAAATGAACGGACTAGTACAAGCAGTTGCTTGGATTCCTTTCGTAATGCAAGCAACCCAGTTTGTAGGCCATATTACACATCATTGTTCTAATGCTTTGAAAGTGAATCGACACATAAGCTTTAGTCGATTATAAAATGTTAAATGAAAGGGATGCTTATGCGCACTGCATTTATTTTAAAACTTTACTCCATTTCTTAATTCAATTCAAAATTATCTCATATTTTTTTCGTTATTGCAGAACAACTAAAAAAATTTCCTTCAATACCTTCTGTTTGATCTCTTTAAAAAGATGGCAGATGGAACACATTTCCTTTGTATCAAAAGATGAGAAAATTAGAATTTCTATCAATATGTTTCAGAGAGATGGTAAAATATACTTCAATCAGCAAAAATTACCTTCTTCAGAGAAATCTATAGTTGCGCTGCGAGCGAATTGTAAGAGTGGAAGATTATTGTCATGTGTTACGTAATAAAAACAAGTTTATGCTATGAAAATTTTCCAATAGTAATTCTTTTTTGTTTATTTTTAAATGTCGAAAAACATGCAAAATAATGCCATTAGAAATATTTTTTACTCTAATCTTTAAATTATTATTCTTATTCTTAATATTTAGTATATTTTCAATCAAAATTGTTTTTTTTTCCTTCACTCTCTCTCTCTCTCTCTCTCTCTCTCTCTTTTTGTGTGTGTGTGTGTGTGTGTGTGTGTGTGTGTGTGTGTGTGTGAAATCTGAAGCGGAGGCCTCCGCACAATTCTTTTCCAAAATGAACAACTTTTTAGCTCTTAACTTTTGATAAAAATCAATTTTTATCCTTTGACAGTCCAGTATTTATTATTATTAAAAGTTTTCAGGCTTAAAAGTGCTTTGATGTAATGGAAAACTTAGGCCTCCGCACAATTCTTTTCCAAATTAACAACTTTTTAGCTCTTAACTTTTGATAAAAATCAATTTTTATCCTTTGACAGTCCAGTATTTATTATTATTAAAAGTTTTCAGGCTTAAGAGGGCTTTGATGTAATGGAAAACTTGTACTTTCTGCACAACAAATTTTATTTTTTTGTTTCAAAACAACAAAAAACACCCTTCTACATTTTTCTACAAAGCAAGAGAATGACTTAATTATGCTATAAAAAACATTGGTGCAGATTAGTATTTACTCCGGAGTTATGACTTATAATCTCCCGATTGAAAATGCATTAAAACTGACTTTACATAAGGAGTAGCAATACCCAACTATTCACAGAATACTTTCTGTTATTTGCACTGAAAGAGAAAAGTATTAGCTTGAAATTGATACTAAATTCAGCTTAATTGGTTGAAAAATAAAGAAATCAGAGAGATTTTTCTACATTCAGCCAATACGGTGTCTAAAAAATTATCAAAAATCGAATTTTTAAAAAAGTTCTCCGAAGTATAATTTTTCATTCAAAAAAATCTAAAAAAAATTAATTTGTTCTTTATCTCATAGATATGTATTCGTATAAAAATAATGGGTAAGATCGGAGATATGAAGGCACATGGCATTAGGCGATTTGACGTGAAATGACCCTTATGCATTTTTTCAGTGGCACAGCGAAGGGGGAAGATGGGACCTCCCCTTCTCCCCCCCCCCCTAAAGGCATCGGTTTTAACATTAATGCCAATCCTAGTGCAATAGTTAAGCCACAGGTAAGAGCTGTTTTGTTTAAAAAAAAGCTCTAGAAGAATTTCTTGTTGCAGTTACGCTGCTATATTAAGGGAGACTGGGGATGCTTGATTCCCTCTTTAGTCTTAAATTTTTTTTTCTCTGCTGCAAATTATCAGTTAAATAAATAAATATATATATATATACATATATATATATATATATATATATATATATACATATATATATATATATATATATATATATATATATATATATATATATATATATGGGCCATTCCGGTGAACATGGTACATTTAAGTTTTCAAAACTTTTTCTTTTCAAAGTCATCTAATCCAACAAAAATTAATATCAAATAATGGCAAAAGGGTTGAATTTATCTGAACTATAAAAATTAATTAGCTCAACTTGGTATTAATATCCATTTTTCTCAGTTCTTTTATCAGAAATGAAAGATTTTGTCCACTCTGTTACACATTTAAAAACAACAACAAATTCAAAATTTTCAATTATTTTTTGAATTTTTTTTTTTTGGTTAATATAAATAAATGAAACATATCTTTCATACAAATTCTTAAAATGTCATTGTAAAAGGCACATTTAAGTTTTATTGCTAATTATCTTAATCAAAAATACAAAAATTTAAAAAATCATTTGCAAAAGTTAGATTATTATATGAAACAAACTTGAAAAAAGATTGAAGTTAGATTATTCTAGTTAGTAATTGTGTAGTTCTGTGCAAATTAACCTTTAAATTAAATATTTTTAAAAAATTACATTCAAATCAGTTTTAAAATATTACTGTAACAGAGTGGACATACCTGTAACAGAGTGGACACTATTATTGAAGATAAAAGTAATCTCTATGTTTAAGCAGAGAAAATAGGCAGTATTTCATTTTTTAAAATTTTGTATTTAATTTATTTTTTCTATAAATTTGTTAAGCTACACTTTTTGAAAAAACATCAATAGCATATGGGACTTGTTTACTATTTCTATAAATATTGTCCACTCTTTTACACAAGAAGTGTAACAGAGTGGACAAATAAGTAGTTGAAAAAAATTTCTAAACCTAAACATAAAGTAACAGTTAAAATAGTAATACCAAAGGAAAGAGTAACTCTAAAATTACTACTTTATATGTAATTTAGATTTTATTTTTAAATAAAATCTAAATTACATATAAAATAACATTTTAATTACATATAATATTTAATTAGCAAAATTAATGTAACATACTGGACAATCAAAAAGGCAAAATCTTGATGTCCCAGCTTCAAAACAGTGACAGTTAAAAAGTGATTTTAAGTAATTGCTTCGATGCAATAACAAAAAAAATTTCCAATTATATTGCAACACCTTTATTGTAACAATGTAAACAATAAATTTTTTTTAGAAAAATATGTTTTTAATGAAAATTCAGGGAATTTACAATTGCCCCTACAGTACAAATTTTGAAATGTGCACTCTGTTACAGTCCTTAAAGAATAAAAAAAAAATTTTACAAAAAAACTAGCAATACTTTTGAGATGACCAGATGGTAAAAACTCCATGTTTAGCTACCTTAGTGTATTCAACAATCAACAAGAAAGGTAAGTCTCATTCCTTGTCTCTGATAGTAAATTTGAGTAACAAAATGTCCAGTGGACACCCAAAGCCCACAGGGACCCAGTGCCCACAAATGATGTTATGCTTTGAAAAGGGGGGGGGGGGTTAAATTGTGAGTTTGTGTCAAGAGAGAAAGAGGGAGTAATAAGAAATGTGGCATCATGCAATTTTTGTACCAATTTTCTTATAAAAAATAGTGGCATGTGACAAGGGCGAGGGGGTAAAGCGAAACGTGACAAAAGGGAGGAAGGGGTCAAATTTGTTGAAAAAGTTGACATCAGTGATGGGCAGCCCCTAACAGCAATAATGAATAATTTATATCAAATAACTATTGACAATTCCAAAACATCATTAAAAATTGTATTAATTAATGAGCTCTGAATGAAAAATGCTGTTAAAAAATAATATAGCGAGAGCCACGCCTAGCCCTCCATCCAGCTTCAACATAATGCGTAGTAAAAATGGCGTCCATTTTTCAACTGTGCGATTCAGCGAAGCATAAGCATTCATATAACATATTTTCCCTCCGACTCCGCAACCTTGGTACTATGACCGACGACGAAAATTTTTTGAGTAGCAATTACTGTTTTTCCAGAAAATTGCTTAAAATCCATCAAATAAGGACATGAAAAAATACTTTGTGTGAGAAACAGACAATTTTAAATACGTTTTATCTTTTATGAAATGATAATACATTATACATAGGTTCATAATAAATAAAATATTTTTCAAAAAATTCGCAATAAAAATTGGAGTATAAATAATAATACTAATTTATTTCATTGAGAAATGCATCAAATGTTAAAAATGTAAATCAATCTAATATTAAATGAAATAATTTTTTTCGTGCTCCTGGAAAATTTCATTTTTATTGCAGGAAGATGGCCGCCATTAAAATATGACGACATGACGTAATTTATTAAATCGCCGCCATTTTGAAATTTTTCAGGAATGTAACTCATACGCAAGTTTTGAATAAGTATTTTGTACAAAATCATCATTAAATGAACAACAATAGGATAACACACAAAAATATATTACTCATTACTATTTTTTTTCTTTTATGTTACATAAAACTTGTCGATATTTAAGAGCTATGCATTATTGTACTATGATGCACTGACTGCATTTTTTATTCCGTACCGTTTATACCAGAAAAAAATTAGTCTTTGCAAATTAAAAGAACAGAATTTAATAATTGCTGAGTAAATAAAATTTAATGATCATTAAAAACATCAATCATTCAAAACCTCAATCTTCTAATTTTTTTCGTGCTCTTATAAAATTTCATTTTTAATGCAGGAAGATGGCCGCCATTAAAATATCGACGACATGACGCAGTTTATTAAATCGCCGCCATTTTGAAATTTTTCAGGAATGTAACTCATATGCAAGTTTTGAATAAGTATTTTGTACAAAATCATCATTAAATGAACAACAATAAGATAACACACAAAAATATATTACTCAGTACTAATTTTTGTCTTTTATGTCACATAAAACTTGTAGATATTTAAGAGCTATGCATTACTGTACTATGATTGACTGCATTTTTTATTCCGTACCGTTTATACCAGAAAAAAATTAGTCTTTGCAAATTAAAAGAACAGAATTTAATAATTGCTGAGTAAATAAAATTTAATGATCATTAAAAACATCAATCATTCAAAACCTCAATCTTCTAATTTTTTTCGTGCTCTTATAAAATTTCATTTTTAATGCAGGAAGATGGCCGCCATTAAAATATCGACGACATGACGCAGTTTATTAAATCGCCGCCATTTTGAAATTTTTCAGGAATGTAACTCATATGCAAGTTTTGAATAAGTATTTTGTACAAAATCATCATTAAATGAACAACAATAAGATAACACACAAAAATATATTACTCAGTACTAATTTTTGTCTTTTATGTCACATAAAACTTGTAGATATTTAAGAGCTATGCATTACTGTACTATGATTGACTGCATTTTTTATTCCGTACCGTTTATACCAGAAAAAAAATTAGTCTTTGCAAATTAAAAGAACAGAATGTAATAATTGCTGAGTAAATAAAATTTAATGATCATTAAAAACATTAATCATTCAAAACCTCAATCTGAGTGTTAATGGAAAAGTGTATCACCTATTGAATAAACTTACTAATGCATTTTAAAAGTTTCTAACATTACTTTAAAATTCTGGTTGAAAACATTTATTTTTTTTTCTTTGAATATTTTAAACAGTATGGAAACTTATTTTAGCCTACTAATGCACAAATAAAATTTCAAAAACTCACCCTTTGTGTGACGCATTTACGCAACAATATATGACGCAATCCAAATAATCCATTAAATCCAAATAATCCATCGAAATCTTGAAATCCTAATAATCCATCGAAATCTTGAAAAAACACCACCTAAATTAAATTTCACATAAATTTAGTTCAAAATTAAGTATTAGACGAAAACTCTAAGTCCGAAACTCTTCGGGCCACACTCTCTCCGTACCACACTTCCAGATTTCATCCGCAGGAATGCCAATTCATCTATCTGTACCTTTACTCAATAGCTTTAAATACCGTTAAAGTTTCGATTAACATTCCTTCCAAAAAACAACGGGAATAATTAATAAATGCAATGCGATGTGACGCGGAGGAGAAAGAATTCTCACGCTGACCACGTGGTGCGGAGTAATCTCATTGGTGTTTCCGGATTAACGCTTTTGTTAACTTTGGTTTCTTTTCAGTTTCCAAAAAGGAAACCCGAAAAAGGTTTTATTTCGTGCTGATTTAGTGTTTTCTCATTTTTGTAAGTCATATAGAACTTGCAACGCTAGCAAATGTCCCTGAAAATATTTGCTTTTTCGGAATAAATGATATATTTCTTCCGATGCTGTCCCTGCTCTTTTTTAGGAATCGTAAGCTAAAGAATCAGCCCAGAGGCCTTGAAACCGAGCTCTTCAGCGTATATGTTAAAACAAATGAGATTTTTGAACTTGATCTCACTGATATCATTCAATTATGGTAATAGGAATCTGCGACTGCAGTGTGAATGGCATTTTACAGAAGCATAGTTCTGGAATTTTCTTCACAACTGATTATTTGGATTTTTGAGGAAGCGTGCATTTTAAGAATGATCCTTCAAATTATTTATGATGCTAATTTCTATTTTTGTGTGTGTTTTTCTTTTTTCTTCTTCTATACGTGAATACGTTAAAAAAAAAAAAGGAGGCAGGAGCCGTTTTCAGTTTATAGAAGCAATGCGCAAAAGGATAAAAACTGATTTTGCTCGGTGAATTATTTGCTTACAAGATGAATAAAAGATTTCACTTACTTAGAATAGTCACTCCCGTTTATTGCGAAACCGCATATAACTCATGTATGGCTATAACTTAGTAGCATCAATTTTCCTTCGCGTTCTACTGTGTATTATTTAACTTTTCATAACTGAAAACTTTTTTTTGGGGGGGGGGTTCATTTTAGTTCGTTATAAACTGAACTTTTGGATGGATATTCATCTCTTTCCTCTATTTTTTGTAAATAAACCTTAAGGAAGGAATTAGATTATTTTAATAATAATAACTGATATTGCAAAGAAGGACACTGTAAAGAAGGACAGCACGGTCAAGCATCCTAACTGAAGAAAATGTAGTGAATAGTAAATGAAAATTTCTGTTGACATAAGTTTTAATCACTACAAATATAAAATTGGAAATCGGATTTTTTTTTTTTTTTCTTTTTGAACACTAAGCTCTTTTATTTTAGCTATCGATAATGAGAGAATTTTGATTGAAATATCATAAAATACATTTCATCCCTGAGAAATCTCATGAATGTTCATGAGTTTATTGGTAGTACTTTTTTAGCTTTATTTCAATCATTTCAATTTGATCACATACTAATTCTTCTTATACTTATATCACATACTGTCAAATCCTTCAAGCTTGAATCATTTCAGGCAATGCGTGGCTTTCTTTACGTTTTGTGAAAATGTTAATCCAGGTTCTGGGCAAAGAAGTTGTGAAAACTATTTCGCTCTGTCTCTCTTTCTTTTTAATTAATTTTAAATGTAGCAGTTAGTATTGAATTTCAAGGTTCGTATAATTTATATGTTAATGAATTGTTAAGGAATGAAAAATTGTAGTTATGATCCAATTCACTAGCGCAGCCAGAAATACCTTCTGGAGGGTGTTTTTTAATCAAAAAATACTTTCTGGAGGAATTTTTTTGATCAAAAATACCTTTTGGAGGGGAATTTTTGATCAAAAATACCTTCTAATTTTTTTTTTTTTCGATCAAAACAGCCCTTTCATCTGCATAACTATTGTATTAGAATTTGCATTTATGTTAAAACCAATGCCTCTGGGGAGTGTTTTCACCCCCCTCCCTTTCGCTGCGCCACTGATCCAATTTTAGCTTCAATGAGTTAGCTAGTTTTACAGCCACAATTTAAAGGAATGCAGCGTAAGCCTTTGAACTAATTTCAAAATGCGATTAAATTTTTGTTAGGTTGTGACAACCGAGTTTTGTCGCGGTTTTTCGCAACTGATCACGAATTTTAAATAATCATTCCTCCCTAAGTATGTGAAATCTTCATACAATTAAAACTTATACGTTGATCCAAGTGGAATAGCATACTAAATATAACAAAACTTTGTAAACTGGAAAAAGTTACACAAATAATAAATCCTAAAAAAATATTATGGTCTTGAGTTATTCTATTCTATCATTAATCAAAAATTAAGTTGCATGACTGCATATGTATTGATGGGGCTAACATTTGGCGCAAGATCACAATTGGACGTGCAATTTAACAGGCGCTGTAATTTACACTAGGCGCATTCCGTTTGAAAGAAACCTTTCAAACAACACAAATAACTTTTTCATCTTAATCAACGCTGCTCCTTCGTCCACAGATGATACATTTTTCTGAATTCTGTTAAGTATTTTTTTTTTCCTGCGAACTCTGAAGCTATGCACTGGATACTTTCCTCAAGCTTATTCTTGAACGAGATCAGTGGACTAACTGATGTCACCCAATGAAAAGCAAAAAAAAAAAAATCAGCATTTTAATTTTGTTCTTTTAAAGCTATAAAACAAACGCAGTAAAAACTTCACACACTTTTTTTTCACCTTAACTGCGTTAGTAGGGGTGAGTATTGTACCTTGGGACACTTTTCATATTTGAATTTTTAACGTCCATTATTTGAATCAAATTTAAAATCTAGAAGTCACATTAAAATACCCCGACATATTTCTATGTAATATATTTTTCTTAATTCATACAGTTTAAAAGTAAAATATTGCCAGCCATTTAAAGTAAGAGTTCCAAGCTGTCCCAAGGTACAACAACCTATTGCGCTTTGGGACACATCCTGTTGTACTATGGGAAAGTCTTCATGCTTCAGGGAACAGCCATATATGTAAACCAATTTTGCACCAAAAATCAAAAAACTTTTTTTCGTGGTAATGAATTATGAATTATTATCTATCATTAAATGTGTTTAAAGGACAACATTAGATTAGAACATTGTTCCATGTTCCTAAACATATCTTAATTATTAAGAGCCATGCATATGTTGTACCTAGGAACGTGTTCTGTGGTACAACATATTTGGCTGTCTCAAGGTACAATCACCACGTGGTTTAAGAAAAACTAAAATAGTGGTCAATTTAGATGCATTACCATTATTTTCTCATATTCAAAATATTTAAAGTACTTCTCTTTTATAACAAGATAAAATTCAGTTCATTAGTTTTACAAATACAAAGACAGAAAATGAAATAAAAATGAAGAAAATATTTACTTTGGAGTCATAACCTTTCCTTTCTCTCCCAAAATCGTCAATTTTGCTCATTTGATGCTGATTTTTACTATGGCACCATTTAGGGGTGAAAGTTACTAGAATTAGAGATTTTATTTTTATTTTTTGTTAACCAATGATAACTTCGTACCTGCCATTTCTAGCTTAAACGGTGAAGGGTACCATAGTGGTTGAGGGGGAGGAAAAGAAACTGAATGGAAAATACATACCAAAACATGACTGCTAAAAATAGATTCTTAGAAATTAGCAATGTCCCAAGGTACAACACTCTCCCCTATGCTTTAGTGATAACACTTAAGATTTGAAAGTTGCTTTTAAAGTGGGGGCCCGGGCACTGTCACCGAATACACGTCCTTAAACCAGTCCTACAGTCCTTGTCCACCCCCCCCCCCCAGGGGTTTTCCAAATCAAGGTGACCTGCGCCTCATTATCAAAGATTTGCGCAACCTTTTGTGGTGATTCCATTTACATTATTTTGTTAATTGCATGTAACTTTTCGCTAGTAAATGCGCCCCCTCCCCCTCTAAAACGTTTTATTAAATGTTTTTGATGTTCTTCCGGATAGAATAAATGATTACTGATGAAACACTTCTAAAATTAAATAAATAAATGACTAAAAATAAACACCCTGTTTTATTCCCTACATAAAAAAACAACCTCTACTAAAGAATAATTCTTCTCCGTTATCACTTAGTTAAACTCTTCGCCAATTATTTGAAAAAATAATTAATTTTGGAGCATCAGTAGATTTACAATCTATAAAACTATTTTTCAGAGATACAAGAAAAAGAGCCGCTTTTCTTTTGAGGTAAATCTTTTTTTTTTTTTTCTTAATAGAGGCGGAAGCAAATAAACTGCGCAATCAAACAAGAGGCGTTCCGCACTTGGTATCACTCAAGCGGATCAAGGAAGAGCAAACTAACAACAAATAAAAACAAACACCGCCTCGAAACGGCATGCGTGGAGGGACGCATGGGATTCCTTCCTCGCGTATGACGTCATTAGCGAAAATAGCTGCACCCATTTACCAAGATCGATTAAAAGACCTGTTCTAAAGAGCCGCCCTGTAATCGACGATAAAAAATATTGAACGGGGAGGAGTGTTGTGTAGCTCCGCCTACATGCGCTATACACACCCATTCTAAAAATCAATATTTTTTTTTCATTCAAAATTAAAGTTACACATTACAGAATACCCATTTTTTTCAAAAATTTGTTTGGAAAACAGAATTATTGAAAATAATTAACGGACGCTTTTAACTTATTATTTTGAACATATTCTATATTTAAAAAAAACCTCAGTTTGACCAGCCAGCTAAAATTTTAAGAATAAAATTTTAAATTGCAATTTTTAGTTTTTTTATTTTTTGCAGATTAAAATCGAAAAATTTTAATTCCGATTTTAAAAAAAAGAAGAAGAAAAAAAGAACAAAAAAATGTCTAACCTAAATCTTTTGCTGTACCCGTACGAAAAAAACGAAGGAATCATAAGGAAACGTATGAAAAATTTCCTGACTGCATCTTGAACAGAAAAAAAGTCTTGGATTAGAAAACACTTGGATTGACAAAAAAAAAAGAAGTCTGAGAACATTGCCAGAGGTATGAGTGGGCAAGCTGGGGCCCAGCACCGGGTGGCAATTTTGAGGGTAAGGGAATTCACTCCGTTTCTGAGTAATTTTCGTAGAAACTAGAAATAAAAACTTGAAGGAAGATGGGTTAGGGAGGCAGTTTCAAGTTATTGTCCCACTTCGGAAAAAAAGTAGATCCGTGGACTGTCTGAGAAAAACGTGTTTAGATGCTGTCTAGTTAAAGCCAGAACTAATAATACTCATTAAACTTCAAATATCTCTTAGATTTCAAATCTAAAATTTAGAACAAGATCCTTAAGAGCCATTATTTTGAAATTCAGACAAAAAACGGAAATTTTGGCAGTGACCATTTTTGATTTTCCTAATTTTTTTATATGTCAAAAAAGGTCATAAGAAGTGAACATTCTGAAATTTTTAGCCTTCCAAAAAAATTTTTTCGCTCGTTAAAAATTCCCAAAGTTTTAGGTTTCGCAGCGCTTTTTTAGAAAAATTCTAAAAGTCGCATTTCAGTGCGCTTTAGCTCTTTACAGAAACACAACCTCACGGTTATGTTTATATTTATAGGTTGTACTGTATCTAGTGATGATGACTTTATATTTATTTTGGTTGGGGGTTGTTGCTTTCTTCAGATAAGGGGTCGCAAAGTATGGATTTTATCCGTTTTCGCGCAAGTTTAACCTGCGTTATTTCCCCCAAAAAGCCACCCTCTGAAAAAAATGGAACATATACTGAAAGTTTATACTATGAAGAGAGTAAATGGCACAAAATTTGTTTGAGATTTAATTTTTTTAGGAGAAAAATACTCTGATATTTTTCAAATTTTGAAAAATTTCGCTTTTTTGATCGCAATTAACTCAAAACAGCATCACTAGGAAAAAAAAAACCTTTTATATATTATGATACCTGGCTATGTGTTAAACATCAGGAAAAAGAAAGCAGCATGGGATCTCTTCTTGTTTTCCAGAAAATAATTTTTTTTTATAGCTCATTATATGCGTTTTCTCGAACGTAAAACGTGTGTCCAGTATGCAGATTAGATCTGCTAAAACTTAAAGAATGTAGTAATAATGTATATATGTGTGTATTCAGAAAGAGAAAAAGACTAGCAATACTTTATTTTTCTGATTTTTTCAAATTGATGTTATTTTAATTGCAGGTAATTCAGAAAACGATAAATCGATATCATATATATATATATATATATATATATATATATATATATATATATATATATATATATATATATATATATATATATATATATATATATATATCCCAAAATAATTCTTTCTCATTTATGTCCATAGCAATGGAAGAAATTCCATGAACAATATCTGCTTCACTTTCCTCTAAATGTCTATTTTCTATGTCATCTTCAAATACCTCTAAGAGGCTGTCGGTTCTTGATAAATCAGAATTATTCACTTTTTTTTTTTTTTTTTTTTTGCTTTGTATATCGGCTAAAAGCAGCTTAAATTTGACTTTTTGTCATATTCGTTGGGTAGGAATATTTTTATGTCTTCAATCATCTCTGTTCTCATTGCATGTTCTACTTGGTCAGGCGTCTGTTTTCTCCCGGTTTTCTCACCATAAAGGAACTTTTCATAAAGAAACTCTTTTTTGTTTCAATGAAAATCGTGTACTTTTACGAGTTGGGAGAGCCCACCCCTCACATGAGATTTCCAAAATGTTTTCTTCTTTTGCAGTGGCGGCCCGTGGGAGGGGCCAGAGGGGGTCCGGGCCCCCTCACTTTTTTCAGAAGACAGTAATTTATAACTTTTTATTTATTTTCCTTTTTTTTTGTACGTACGAGCTTGAAATTTCAAAAACAAAAAAAAAAAAATTGTGCCATATTATCTTGCATATAATCCGCAGATTATCTGTTAAAAAGTGTAAAATTAATGAGGTGCGGATCATACGTTGTCGCGGGTTATCTGAACGTGTGTGTGTGTGTATGTCCAACAAAAATGCATTGAACTTCAATATTTACAGCAGGATTCGCAGAGACCGTTACTCTACCTGTATGCGGTTTATTTTACATAACTTGAACGTTCTGAAGCGATTCAGGCTATGTAAAATAAACAACAGTAAAGGAAGAAGCCTACATATGTACAAGATTAGACCGTTTGCTCCTTTCTTGGCTCTTTGTCTTCAAGTTATCAGCTTACTATAACGACAATTTAGAGAAGCAATCATTATTTTTTAGATTATTTTCATATTAGTTTTGAATATACCTTAAGAGTTATTACTTCTTCACATTTTTAATTTAGTTGCGAAAATAAATTTAATTTTATTAATTTAACAAAAAAGAAAAAATAATAAAAAAGTTTAAATATTAAAAAAAAATTTTTTAACTAAGGGGGGGGGGGGGCGGAGGCGAGTGCACCCATGATCTATCCCCCTCACTTTTTCAAGGCACGAGCCGCCACTGCTTCTTTGTTTTCTCCTTGTTGACTGGTAGATGCCTAACCAAGACCATAAGAAAGAAAACTTTGAACAGGTATTTGAAGATGGCATAGAAAATAGACATTTAAAGGAAAGTGAAGCAGATATTGTTCATGAAATTTCTTCCATTGCTATGGACATAAAAAAGAAAGAATTATTTTGGGACATCCTTTAAGTTTTAGCAGGTCTAATGTGCATACTGGGCACACGTTTTACGTTCGAGAAAACGCATAAAATTAGCTACAAAAAAATTATTTTTTGGAAAACAAGAAGAGATCCCATGCTGCTTTCTTTTTTATGATGTTTTGAATATAGTCAGGTACCATAATATATAAAAGGTTTTTTTTCCTAGTGATGCTGTTTTGAGTTATTTGCGATCAAAAAACCACATTTTTTGAAAATTTGAAAAATATCAGGGTATTTTTCTCCTAAAAAAATTAAACCTCAAGCAAATTTTGTGCCATTTACTCTCTTCATAGTATAAACTTTCAGTATATGTTACATTTTTTTCAGGGGGTGGCTTTTTGGGGGAAATAACGCAGGTTAAACTTGCGCGAAAACGGATAAAATCCATACTTTGCGACCCCTTATCTGAAGAAAGCAACAACCCCCAACCAAAATAAATATGAAGTCATCATCACTAGATACAGTACAACCTATAAATATAAACATAACCGTGAGGTTGTGTTTCTGTAAAGAGCTAAAGCGCACTGAAATGCGACTTTTAGAAATTTTCTAAAAAAGCGCTGCAAAACCTAAAACTTTGGGAATTTTAGACGAGCGAAAAAAATTTTTGGAAGGCTAAAAATTTCAGAATGTTCACTTCTCATGACGTACTTTGACATATAAAAAAATTAGAAAAATCAAAAATGGTCACTGCCACACCTTGTCTGAACTTCAAAATAATGGCTCTTAACTTTTAGGCCTCCATAAAACTGCAAAAAAAAAAAAAAAAAAAAATAGCTGTCTTTGTCTAAAGTTACTGTGTAGCTTTAGACAATTTATAGATTATAGTTTTCATAATTTGATCCAATAACGTTGAAAAAATATCTATTACTGATTTACAGTACAAAATGAGGCTCAAAAGGGTTTTAAAAAAAAAAATGTTCATTTATCATTTTTAAATCGTGCTTTGCTCTCGACCTTTCTCGAGGAGATAGAATATAAACATACATACGTTTACTTATTTAAAGGATAGTTTTAAAAGCGGAGTGGACGTCACCATCGGTTCCAAAGAAAATTATAAGCCAATCCTAATTGGTCGAGAAAGTCTCTTTTTTAATTTATTATTATACTGTTTTATTACTCTACGCATTGAATTACGTTTTTAGTTCAAGTTTCAATGAAGAATTGTATAAATTTATAAAAAAGATAATTGAAAAATCTTTGCTCTTTTTCCTCATCATGCAATTTAAATATTAGTTTTAAAACCAATGCAATTACTTTGTGAAAAATACTAGTAGGGGAAAGTGGGGCAAAGCGAAATAGCGGGGCGAAGTGGAATGCTCAAATATTTACTCTGCTTTTAGTGCCACCTTTCTGGTAATATTTTAACTATGTAGTAGCACGTGTGATCTATTCCAATTAGGAAAAAAAACCCGCTGAAGCTTAGTACATATGATAATACATGCAATTTTCAAATATTGGTACTCATATTGCAATATTTTGTTGCAAGTCAAAAATTATTTTGTTGTTTCAAAAAGATATAAGTTTTTACAATTAATATTTTAAATATTAATTGAGACCTTTTAATATTCTGTGCAGTATTTGTTTAGATATTATTAAGCCTATATTTGTACTCTAAATACTTCGTTCAATTAGCCACGTATATGCGGGGCAAGGTGGATGGGGTTTATTTCGTGTACTCACTCAATCATTCACTAAATCACTTTCCTAATCATTAATATTTGCATTCCTTCACTTAGTAACTCACTTATTCATTCATTCATTCCCTTATTTTCTTATTCATTCACTCTTTCACTCATTTATTTTTTTTTTCATATTATTAATTAATTTATTTATTTAATTATTCGTTTATTGTTTTATTATCGTTTCATTTGTTCATTCAACATATTATTTAGGGATTCATTTGATGAAAAATATTTTTTATAATCGAGTAGAAAATATTTCTTTGCGAAAGCAATTTATTTTTCACTTTGCTTCATAAAAAAGAGAGAGAGGGAGAACATTCTCCACTTTGTTTTTCTTTTACTTTTTTTTTCTTTTCAGAATTTAAGTTAACTGCAAAAAATAAAAAATACTATTTCAATCCAAGTTTTATTATGAAATGCAATTTTATTCCTTTATGTACTGTAACTTTCAAAACAAATTTCCAATTTGTTTATTTTAAAAAAGCTCAGTCATCTGAAATATTTCACTTTGCCCCATATTCCGCTACATGGATTTTGGGAAACTAAAACTGGAATACTGCAAAAGATTTCGCGATGGTGGGGTTAGCATGGAACGAGGTGGTTCAAATGGATGAAATGTGCGGTAAGCGTTTAGCTGTTTTGTTCAATCCTCTGTCCCTCCCCCAGGTGTTCTGAGTGGGCAGGTATAGGCTGAAAAATCGGGCTCCCAGCGCAGGTGTTTCAACATTTAAACCCCACCTCTCAGATGCAAGCTGAATGACTAAACCTACTTATGTGGGCATTTAGAAAAGTATTTTTCTTTTATTGGCTATCTGTGTCTTCCTTCGGTAAAATTCATCGCAGACATAAAATAATGTACGCTTAATGAGCGTAAATAGCTTTTTTCCTTTGATAATTTTGTTCTTTATACATTTTTTTCTGCTTAAAAAATAATGTATAGAACTTGCTGTGTTCTTGTTTATTACGCCATCCCGTCAATAATATTCTAACTGCTTTAAGAGACTTCTGTTAGAAATCAGCAATACTATCCCTTTTATTTCTCTTTAAAACTCAGCATACTTACACTCTATTCTCTTATGCTCGTTCGCACAGAAGTATTTGCTCCTAATCAAATTCAGACGGAGGGGGGGGGGGATTTTTACATCTAATTTGTAATTCATAAAAATTATTTTATTGAAGCTTAGCTCCTGGGACATATCATAGAGACCACATGCCAGTAATCTTCAATAAAATTGCTGGAAATATTTAATGCTGTCCTCGAGGGCGTGTCCAGAGCGGGTCTGGGGAGGGCAGCATCCCCCCTTCCAAAACTGAAAATGTTTGAAATGAAATTTAAGACAAAACAAGAAATTTCAAAATTTTGAGAAATTGACGGGAGCTCCAATTTTTAAACTTTTCAATGAATTCGGCCGGGACCGTATAAAAGGGAGTGATTTATAGGGTTCTAACTCCCTTCGAAGTTTTTCAATTCTGTTCTACATTATGCTTTTTGTCATCATAAAGATTTCTCAACAAATGTCTGGTTACGGCTCTGAGTTCGGCTCTTGTAACTTTGCACCTAAAAGTGTATATTTCTTCTTTGGAAGCTCATTGAAAAGCAAAAGTAAATTGGTGTAGTTTGGTTACTTTCACAATGTACCAACTGAAGTCAATTTTCATCCTTTTTTTTTTTTTTTTTGTTTCTTAAGGGGGTCCGGGACACATTTTGAAATTTTTTTTATTATATACTTTAGAGTTTTGAAATTTTTTGCACTGATTCACCATTTATTTAATAAGCAAAATCATAACATAAATATGAAAAAAAGAAAAAAATTTATTTAAATTTAATTATTTTTTTTTATAAAAAATGGGGTTGCTTTAAATTGCTATAACTCAAAATATTCTTAAACAATTTTCAATTTTTTTTTCAATGAATTACGCACAAATATCTAAGCTTTAATTTTATTCGGCGATTTTAAAAATATTGATTCAATAAAAAATAAAAAATATTTGAAGAAAAATTTCGAAAAATTCAAAGATACTTTTTTTTTAAAAAAATCGTAATTTTTGCAGTAAACGTTTTTTTTCAAATTTGACGAATAAACTTTAAAGTAAACTGTTTGAAAAAGATATGCTCCAAGTTTCATTACTTTATCTTTATCGGTTCCTGACTTATAAGAGTTTGAATGCAAGAAATCGGGAAAAATTGCATCATGGAGAAAAACGCGTATAAAGTTTTAAAGTTAAGTACACATTAGTTAGGTGCATGAAACAAAAATAATTATATCTTTCGTTCTATTTAAGATAGAAACAAGATTCAAACCTCCTCTTAAGCAGAAAAACACGGAGTAGTTTTTTACATGATAAAAAAAAATTGCAAAATTTGACGATTTTTGTGTCCCGGACCCCCTTAATGATCCTTGCTTTTTTTTTTTTAGTTTTCATTTATTCCTTAGTTGTATTACCTAATGATCCTAGTTTTTGCTTCCACTCCAATTTTCTTGAAAAATTTTAGAATTTGTTGAAAAAATATCTACCCGTCCGCACTTTGTTGTAATCGTCTCTAAATCATTTTCTAAAATACCTTCTAAATAATATTGCCTGATTTCAGCAGGGGGTATTCGGCGTTGCGTCTGATAAATCCGAATCTGATAATGTTTCTAATACGACACAGCTTATGCTGCTGCAGGAAATCACTTCGAAATTATTTAGCATTACATTAGCGAACAGGGGCTGCCTATGAATGATGTCGCCTTTTTTCCCCATTTTCGACCCCAATCCCCTTTTGCCAAAATGTGTCACTCTTCATCTTACTCTGTCCCTTCCCCTTTGTCACATGTCACGCAACTTTTCATAAATGTATTCTTTTAAAAATGCGTGATGTCACACTTCTTGTAACTCCCTTACTCCCCATTGTCACAGACTGTCAGTTTCACGATCCCGCCTCCCCCTCAAAGCGGGACATTATTTGTGAACAGCCCCACAGTTGGTACACGTCAAACAAAGTTTCACATAGCTCGAAAAAAGTAGAGCAAATTAATAAAATGCAATGCCATTTCCTATGTTTAACTGTTATTGTTATTTAATTTACTATTGAAACCTTATACATTTTTGAAATATAAATTTATTTTGCTTTGCAAAGATCAGCATGAGAGTATATTCAAAACAAAAAAATGAAAGAATCATACATGATGAAACTTTAAATGTATCCTTTGGAGTCGAGCGATTCGCTTCTCGGAAGGTTGACTGCCTGAAAGCGCCGATGTTCCAAAATTGGAACATGTTATTTTGAAAGGGCATACCTTTCAAAAATATCATCGTACATTTCTACAAGCATTTTTAAATCATACATTGAAGAATGTTTTTCGGATAAATTGAAATCATGACCATTTTCTGAAAAAGCCAATTTTTGGTAAATTTAATGAGAAAATCTGCAGAAAACTAGAAAAACATTCATTTTTAAAAAATCGTAAATGTATAAACAACCAAATAGCACTTAAAAAAATACTTCAAAATAAGGCTTAAAAGTGTTGATAACAGCTTGTTCATTTAAACGTTATTTTTTGGGAAAATTTTGAGTTAAATATCATGTTCCATTTTTGGAACATTAGCGGGTAAACGGTTTTATAATTGTTCAGATAAGAGTTTCACGGGAATTTGCTTACATATTTAGCTCATAGGATGAAGAGAATTTAACAATTATATATATATATATATATATATATATATATATATATATATATATATATATATATATATATATATATATATATATATATATATAATGCTAAAAAATTATTTTGCCATCCAACCATGCAGTTAAACCTTTTCTTCTACTTAACATAAATATGAAAAATAGACATATTTACAAAAACAAATTGATTTGGGGGGGGGGGGCGGGGAACGGGATCCCGGTGACAAGTCTGACTAGGGGCCCGCCTTGGCTCTCTGCAGCCCTGCTCTCATTCTCACTTTTTTTTTTTTTTTTTTTAATGTCATGACTTTCATATTGTGCTAACGTTAATACTTATCTTTTGTTTGCGTTATTGCATGAACCAAATGTAGTACAATCTATTCTTTTACTTATAATTTTTCAGACTTCGACCAGTGTTTTGGTTCGTCAGTAAATCAGTTAGAATTAATAGATCGTTAAAAATTTATCTTGATTTTCAATCTGTCGCAGAACTTCACATTGAAAAAAAAGTGTGATATTCAAATTTCGAATCATATATATACGTATTAATATGTTACTTTTGATTAAAATTTTGAATTCTATTTTATTAATATTATTATTATTATATATCTTAACGACACTTCCTAGCCTCCGTTGCACCCAGAGGCACCTTTTTTCACCCTAAGGTGAAATTCTTTACCCCTGAGGCACTCCTGGTTTTAACAGTGCATAACATATTTCCTCCATTACATACATTAGTAAAATTTTATGAAAATCATTGAGATTAGGAAACATTTAGTTATATTTATGTATATATATATTTTTTTCGTTGAAGTAATATAAAAATCCATATAAGTTCACTTTGATTCAAGTAATGGTAAAAACTCAGAAATGAAGAAAAGGAAAATAGGTAAAGTAGGAGACTCTCTTCTCTCTGTCGTGGATAAAAGGAGTTCCCAGATAAGATAACCTCAGAACAAAGCCAGGATGCCTCTCCCAAGGTTTGGAATTTTGAAAGCATCTTGGCAAAAAATGTCAGAAAAATTAAAGTCGTTAGTAGATAATAGATTTAGAATAACTGTTCTTTGATCCTTATTTTTATCGCAATTCCAAATGATATGATCTGAATTTTTGATTTTTTTTGTCTAGTATCACAAAGGGGGGAGTTTGATTTCCTTAATTTGAAAAGCTTCTCTTTAGTTAGATAGGAATCTGTTGAAATTCCATTTAATTTTGTTTCTTCTTTTCGGTTTTTAATCCATTTGTAATTTTGATTTAATGACTTTTTCATCATTTTTGAATTTTCTGTAATATTTTGAGCTCTCCCAAATTCTCAACATTTCTTTGTTCACTTCTTTTTTATATATATATAGTTATGTACATTTTTCCAGGTATGATGGGAATCATAGGTGTTTCGGGGCAAAATTCAGCTTGTTTTGCTAAATTATCGGCTTTTTCGTTGTCCGGGATCCCCTTGTGTCCAGGTACCCAGATGATTTTAGCCCCTGTCTTCTTTGATATTTCCGATAAATGGTATCTTGTTTTGAAAATTAATAATTCTTCGTTTCTATTTTTTTCTTTTAATGCTGTTATTGCACTTAGAGAATCACATAAAATTATCACTGGGGCTCATGCTTGATAAGGAATTTAGCTGCATACCAAATTGCGCTAAGTTCCGCGGTATATACTGAGCAATAAGCCAGTATTTTTAATTTTCTTTCAATCCCTTCACTTTTGTAAAGTACAGAAAAGGCTATGTTTTTTTTAATTTTGAGCCATCAGTGGCTCAGATTTGATAATTTGGGTACTGTCTTATAAAATCTTCAAAGGATTGTTTTATGATGAAATCTACTGTAGAGGTTTGAAATTCTCAACGAAACGTAGCTCTTTCGTTCGCTTTTCGTTTTTAGCTCTTTCTGAGAAAATTAATTAAGTTGTATAGGTCGAAGAGATAGTCTTCTGTAACTCTTTCTTTAACGAAACCATAGATGTAGTTGAGGAATAAATTTGTTGTAGTTATTTTACTGATTCTGTTTAAGATGATTTTTTCTATTAGTTTGCTTAGATTCTGGGTCAGGGTAAATGGTCTGTAACTGGAAACCTGGCTTGGATTTTTTCCTGGTTTCTTGATAGGAATTACCATTGTTAGTTTCCAGCCTTCTGGAATCTTAGCGCTTTGCATGCTTTGGTTGAAAATGTCCTTTATCTGTTCTAAAACCCCTACCTGGAAGGTGTTTTAGCACTCTATTGGTTATTTGGTCTGAACCCGGGGCTTTATCTTTTGTCGTTTTTAACACATATTTTATTTCTTCAACCGTTATCTTATTAGATATTATGCATTTTCCTTCTTGTGGGGTAATATTAATTTTGTTAATGACATCATTATTATTTTCTCTATTTGAGAAATGTTTAACAAATAGGTTAGCTTGTTCGTCTGCTTCTGTGATTTTCTTTCCATTACTTTCTATTATTAAATTGTTTGTTATTGATTCTTGTTCGAGATCTTTTTAACTCTATTGACACTTCTGTAGAGTTCTTGTGGGTTGTTAATATTATAATTTTGTTTTGCCCCCAAACTTTCTTTTTTGTCTTTTTTATGTTATTTTTGAGGATGACAATTGCTTTTTGTAATTGATCCAGTCTTCAATTAACATAGTTCTTTTAGCTTTGTGTCGTTTTTTATCTCTGTCTTTTTCAATTTGGCGCATCGTAGGTTCCACCATAATGTTACTGTTATTTTTCTTGAAGCGGACCTTAACTGAATGTAGCTTGATAATTTCTCTAATGTTATTGGTGATAAATCCATAACTGTCTATTGAATTGGAGGGGGTAACATAATTGAATTTGTCTCCTATTGATTTTGAGACTTTTTCCCAGTTTGTGTAGGATTTGGTCGTGTAAGAATCACCTCTTCTTCCTATAATTGATTTTACCAAGAAAGGGAAGTGATCGCTACTGCCGTGCTCGTCTAACCTTATGCATGAGAAATTATTGACCATACTATTTTCTATGATTGCTAGATCTAATATCCTGTCTTCTATCCCTTTGTTTAGTCTCGTTGGCGCACCGTCATTTAATATAAGGTACACTGTTAAAAATTCAAGAAGATTTTCTGGTAATTGTTACTGTAAAATTGCATCGCCGACGCATCGCTGATTTTTACGGTAATTTATACCGGAGAAATAAGCGATTCCAGCGCCAACTGGTTGCTGTGGCCTACCGAGGAAACCGTAAAATTTTACAGTAACATTTGATTTTTACGGTAATAGTTACTGGCAACATGGATGCCAGTAACAAGTACCGTAAATTTTCCGGAAAATTTTTAACAGTGTAGGTTATTATCAAGAATCCAGTCTTCCAGTTTTCTTCCACTAGGGGATGTAAGTCGGTTCCCTAAACTTTGAATTCTTCCATTGAAGTCTACAACAAAGAAAGATGAGTAGTTTACTAAACCTTTTAATCCCTCTATCATTATCTTAGGATTATTTTGAGCATATTTTGACACTAATTCAGGAAATTCATTTTGACTTTTTGTTTTTTCAAGCACCCTTTCTAGAAGCTGCCACCCATAAAACTTAGTGTTTATCCAATAAGTTTCAATTTCAGTTTTGTTAACTATAGTTTTTCAATTTGACTGAAATTTGTGCTTGTTCACGTTACTTGTTGACTGGTTAATTTTTTAATTACAGGGACCGGTAGTCCAGTTTAAGAACATGAAATTCAAACAAACTTTTCAATTTTTTTTATAGGAAATAATTTAATGGTGACATTTAAATGCGTATTTAGGATTACTTAAAATATAAATTAAGGCTTATTAAAGCATTCACACTGGTTTTTATTAAGTAAGTTGCTTAGAAGCTTCAACCTCATAAAATACATTTCTTTTCTTGTTTTTTTTTTTAGCCAAAAACTTCAATATCAGTTTTGTTAGAAAAATTCCTTATTTTTCAAAATTTTTATTTGACTGAAATTTGTGCTCGTTCTTTTTTTTAAACTGATTTCTTTATTAATTACAAGCTACGTTAATTTCTATCATTCTTGGTTTGAGAAGATGTCTAAAAGGGAAAATGTGGTTCTTAGGAGGGAAAAATAATGGAAAGAGTCTTAGCTGTTTGTAGGAATGATGATATGGGGCTATGCTATAAACTTGGTTAACAATAACGGTGAAAAAAATGCTTCCTCTCCCAGCACACACTAAGCATCCGTATACGCCCAAAATGTCACGGCCAAAATGTCGCCGGTCCAAAATGTCGCCGGTCCAAAATGTCGCCGGCCCAAAATGTCGCTGGTCCAAAATTCACTAGTTCAATTGGTACGAAAAATTTAAATATACGTCGATGCTTTTCAGCATAAAATTTGCGAAAGAATAGTAATTGCTTTTCAAAGTAAGTTCCTTGAAAAATTCCAAGCATTTTCTTCTGTCTTAATTCGTAAACGTCAGACAGTTTCCAGAAAATAAATAGTTTTCAAAATAACATACGTTTTTCTGAATATCTTTACAAACGTAAACATACGAAAGAATGGTGCAACAGAATTCTTTTTTTCGTTTAATATGACTGCTGCATCTCAAAACGTAATAAAGGGTTCAGACAAAAATTGGTATGCATAGGCGTCGGAACCGGGGGAGCTGGGGGAGCTTGAGCTCCCTCTGGAATATTTCAAACCGGCTCAGCTCCCCCGGAAAATTCTAGCACTGCAGCTTATTGCCGTACATTGATTTCCTCAAACTTGATTTCAAAAATGTGATCTGCCTTTTCTAGGAATTTCGGAATTTCCACCCAATAAGCAACAAAAGCAGGGGGTAGACGGAGTGGTCAGTGCACTTGAATTCACCTTCACCCTTTTTTTACTGTTAAAACATCTCTTGATTCCAGAAACGCGGAAAAGTGGGCTCTACCCCGCGGATTGCGAAAATCAGTACCAGTACCAATATGGATTTGCTTCCCACCTTCAGCTCGTGTTTCGGCTTTCGAGAGCGGCATTGCAGTTCAATTCATATTCTTATTAGTTTTTGCATGCGGTTTTTTTGTACAATGTGGTGGCGAATCCAGAATTTTGTTCTGGGGGCGGCTGAGGTAGTTAAAATTCTTGCTGAGGTCTCCTTGTCATTACCAAAGTTTATCGATGTAAACGAAAGTGTTATGTATCATTATCTGCTATCTAGGGGTGTTAATGAGTCAGGAATCTTTCTGAGTTACATTTGAAATTATCTAAAATTTGGTATTCAGTGTTAAAATTCTAAATTTTAAATGTATATTCAAAGTTTTTTCATTCGTTTAGACATATTTGTTATGCAATTTGAAGGCAAAATTTTTAATTCTTGTTAAGGATGCAAAACAATTACGCTGACAAGGTGATGTAAATGAAATAGAAGAAAGAAAAGTTGAAAGATGTTAAACAAATAGTGAAAAACAGCGAGAAAGAAGACAAACTTTTAAAAATTGATATTAAACACGAAAATTAAAGAGAGAGAAAGAAAGAAAAACAAGTAGCTATTATATCTACACTTTTTTCTTCTTTCCTTCTTTCAGTGAGTAAATGTATAAATGTTTGGAACAGGTAGGGAAAAAGTTCAGAAATTTGAAGGGAAATTTCGGAAAACTAACACTCCTGTTACTATCGCAAATTTGTATATCAACCTTAAGAAGAGCGAAAACAAATTAATTGATATAGATAGAATGGATGTAGGAAATTATATATATATTTTTTAACATTAAGATGCATAGACAGAGGGTGAAAGAATTTATTTCTGGTATGGGGGTGGCTGCAGCCTCATAGCCCCCCCCCCCCTGGATTCGCCATTAGTCCAATGATCACAAAAAGAGATAATAATGAGCCAGTTTGGCATTTAAATATGAATAACATGGAAGGTGCTCCAGACATGACTGAAAAAAGGTTACTAAGGTTGTTTGTACTTGTTCAAATAATGTTGAACTTGTTCAAATAATTTCAACTTTCCAAAAACTTACAGTGACTCCCAAAAGTATTCGTACACTTATGATTTTCAATGAGATACGCCATTATCGATTCGTTAAAATTAATATTTTGGAACGGATATTTAATTATAAGATCTATGATTTATTTTTTAGCAAAACTACATGAAAATTGTTAATCTATATATATATATAAAAATGGACTTTGGTAAATTTGTTTTCTTAGATCTCAGAAACTACCCGGCAGATTTGGCTGAAACTTTCACCGTTTGTTCTTTTTGGTACTGGGGAGTTTTGCAGACCAGTTCGATAAAAATCCGATTGATAGTTCCTTTTTTATTCTAATTTGTCCAAATTTTTGCATAAATGCCCCAATATGACGATTAAAAAATACGTGCACATATTAAAATTATGTGTCCATCGAAAGCGCTTATTTTTCTGCTGAAGATGGCATCTGTTAGAAAGTTCTAAGTTGTATGAAAAACGAGTTATGGGCTTTTTTTGTTCCATGTTCGAAGGCTTTCCTCAATACAATTCATTTTTTAGTGTATCATCTCAACTCCCAGTTCAAAGCTAGAATTGTTGAATATTTTTGTGTTTCATCTGACTGTTTGAGGCTTTTCTCAAGTCAAATCTTAAAGTAACGTTTTTTCCCCAAGATTGGCTAATAATAACTAGATTTGGCTGATTATTTTCCATTTAAACGGAACTTCAATTGTAATTACTGGTTTTTTTATATTTATTTGTGCTGATTGGACACTTAATCATTATCCAATCTAACAGCAGAAACCTCGCCAAAATTTATGTAGAAAGATTTTAGTAGCGGATGCATTTGGCATTTTTTTCAACTGTCGCGGTTTTTGAAGCCAAAGACTACGCAATAATGTTTGTCAGCTTTCACCATGTAAACAAAATATCGTCAATCAAAGAATCTTTTAAAACTTTTTTTACTGTAAAATAATCCAGCAACTAAATTAGGCAAATCCATAAACAGCACAAAAACTTCCATTAATGCGACTTTGTGCACAAATTCAAACCATTGCCAAATTTTACTACTTATTTTGGAAACATTTCGGATGAAATTGTTTAGCGCCATTTTATGTGATCAAAAGTATCTCAGCATATGGCGACAATATCTCTGTAACAAAAATTAGTAACATACCGTTTTACAAAGTAAGGAGGGGGAGCATTATCCAAGGTATCCCAAAACGATTCCCGCAAATTCGGTAACATTTTAAATCGCACCAAGAACCCACAATAATTAAAATTTTCCAAAATAACTAAAGCAAGTTTAAAGGGATCACGGGCGCGCGGCTACATTTTTTTAAACAGTTCGTTCTTCAATAGACATACAGAGAAGGTAAGACTCCATGTAAAAAAAGAAAAAATAATAAGAATTAACTGATAAATCTTTTTAAACATGTGAAGTTTAATTTCATATTTCGGAAATTCTTCAAATTTGTATACGCTTAAATTTCGTGTTTTCGTTTCTAAATGAATACTATTTTGCTCTTTTTACTTACTGCTACTTTAGTTTTATGAGTAAGGAAGAAGCTAGATTTTAAATCACGTCAAAAAGGTGTGTTTTAAGTTCTTTCACTTAAAACAGAAAACAAATGCAAGTAACGATTGTTTCTCATAATTATTGCTAACCCAGGCAACGCCCGGTATTTTTGCTAGTAACATAATAAAACTTGATTTTTAAGAAATCAATAATCAAAAAGTGCAAGAAACTTGATCTCACAAAAGTCTTCGTACACTTTGAAAAAATGTCAAGAAACTAGTAAATAATCTAACTTTTATTATTTAGTAGAATATCATGCAGGATCAGCAACAGCTTTTAAACGTCTGGGAATAGATTTCATTGTTTTTTTTTCTTTCTTTTTTTTTTTTTTTTTTTTTTTTGAACAATTTCTGAGTAAGTGTTCAGCCGCACTTCGAGTCTTACTGTTTCTAATTCGTTTTCCGTTTCAATAGTGTATTTTCGTAATACATCCACCAGATATCTCCAAATATGTTCTATTAAGTTTAAATCTGGCGATTGAGGAGATATTTCTAAGCTTAATGACAATATTTGAGGCACCAAACGCAAACGTGTGCTTCTTATCGTTATCTTGATTTTAAAAAAAAACGAAGTTGCTTCCGATTGCCAAATTTTGGACTAATAATTTAAAATTGTTTTTAAAAATATTTCACTGAACAGCATGATTCATCGAAAAATTTCAAACTTCCAAGTCCTGCACCCTCACACAAGAACATCTTCACCGTCCTGATTAACTGATCCCAACTAAGTTCTTTAGATTTATTTCTCTTTTTTTTTTCTATTTACAATTATGCAACAATTTAACCCAAAATGTTGAATTTATTTTATTTTTAAGTAAGACGTTGTTCCAAAATGTTTTGAGCTTATTTAGCATTGATTTTACGGCGGAAAATGTAAGCTTTCTGTTTTTCGCACGAACAAGAAAATTTCTGCAGGAAGAAGTCCCATTTAATCTAGGTAATCAGAGAACTTGGCGAATAATTTTAGGGGAAAATTAAACGAAAATGTTTCATTCAATTCTGCAGAAAATTTTTCATCACTCAAAGGTGTATTTTTCATCATTTTTTTAACTGTAAATCTCCGATCACGCTTTGTTAACTTTGCATTTGACATTTTCTTACCTTGTTTTCGATCCGATTCTTGTCTTTAAAGCATTTTATCAAGCACTTCACTATGGAATGTTATAAATTAACTAATTTAGAGACATTTTAAACCAATTAATGGCTACTGAGAGAGAAAAAGCATCAAATTTCGAATTGTGTTTTTGGTTTATGCGCATAGCTGCCATTTTAAAATGATAAGCAGAATATTAGGACATAAATAAACAAAAAATTAAAGCCAAATGACTTGACAGTGTGTCATCACAATGCAAAAATAATAAAAAAACAACTTATAATAATTTTAATCATGAATTTATTCGAAAATATTTCAGTGTGCGATGACTTTTGTGGCGTATTTTTTTCTCTGACCCTTCGTCTTTTGACAAAGTTCAAAAATAAAATCTGGTAATATTTTGAAAAAAAAACTACTGAGTTTTATTCAAAATGGAATAGGAATGGTGTGAAAAAAAAGGACTTCATATTCGAATTCAGTTTTGCGTTATTTTGATTTTACTACAAAATTTCAAGGTGTACGAACACTTTTGGGAGCCACTGTATCTCATTTTAAGTTATCTGACCCCTCAGATTATACTTTACGAAGTTACAGTTATTCTTGTTTTTGAGCAATCACGATTGCTTATTGCTTTCATTTGACTGTTTTGATGTGCTATCATTTTATTTTCCCGCCAGCACCCTCTGCAGCACCACCGTCGACCGGCCTCACGATGCTGCTCCTCTAGCGAAAACCATCTCCAGGTAGCGTTAATGTCCTACACTTACACGCATACATACACGCACGTACAAACATACACACACATACATACACCTACACACATACACAAACACACACACACACGCATACATACGGACATATACACACACACCTACACACAACTACCCACACACTCATGCCTGCACACAGACACAAACACATATGCCTACACACATACACATTCACCCTCCCCCCCACCACAAACACTCATACACACAACTACCCACACACTCATGCCTGCACACAGACACAAACACATATTCCTACACACACATACACATCCCCCCTACCACAAACACTCATACACACAACTACCCACACACTCATACCTGCACACAGACACAAACACACACGCCTACATACACACACACACACACACACTCGTGATTGCGAAAAACATAATTTGAATTCCAGATGTCAAAATTCAAATTATTATTATTCTTTTTTTTTTTTTTTTTTTGCTTTCTCAAAATTACGATTTTTTCATCACTTACACATATATTTTTATGCCAAAATTGTTACCTTTCATCTATTATTGCAAAAAAAAAAAAAAAAAACCAACAATATTTTATAGTTTCTATCAAAGACTCAAAGACTTTAAACTAAAAATTTATATGAACAATATAACATATAGTGAACAATTCATTTTAACACATGTCCAACGTTCTGTTTTTCCGCCCTCCTGTTTCATCTATTCCCCTTTTTCTAGTTCTCAGAAAATGAGAAAGTCTTCTAAATGCTACGCTGTAGAAGCCTCCCCTTTCCTCCAAAATTATTACAGAGCACCACAAATTTTGTTTTCAAGGCTCAATTCCCTGAAAATTTCCGGAAGAGAGTCCTTTGAATGCCTTGCCCTCCAACAACATGGGAGATTATGTAATATTCCGTTTTTGGGACTTCAATTTCAAAAAAATTGCTGGACTCCTAACGCCAACAAATATGATCCACAGTCGCGTTTTTTAGCAACTACAATTTTGAAAAAATTAAGAAGAAGAAACCTCTGAACCTTTTCTGATTACATCATTGAAAAACGCTCTCTATTAGGACTTCAATTTTGAAAAATTTCCAGAGTAGAGCCCTAGTACAGCCTTTTCCCCTGCCATCATTGAAGGTTGTCTACAATTACGTTTTTAGGACTTCCAATTCGAAATATTGGGACGGAGATGTAAATCGTTCGAAAAATCGAGCGAGGACAATCCTTCGAGTCATATTTTCACTAAAGGCAACAAATATGGTATATAATCGCGTTTCAAGATATTAATTTCGAAAATTTTTCAGCTAGGGTATTCGAACCTTTTCTCCCCTTAATATTATCAAAGATCACCTATAAGTTCGATTTTAGAACAAGAATTTTGAACATTTTCCGGGAGAGACCTCGAAACACCTCTATTTCTACGTGCTCATCCTCGAGTACTAACCTACTCCTTTTCAAAACCAGAAGTTTAATCACCTCATTCTCTCCATAAACAATTGTATATATACAATATTCAATAAGAGATGGAAGCTTCGAAACCAACTTTTTATGGGGAAAAACGTTTAAAAGCCTCCCCCCCCCCCCAAAATAATTATTTTCTGGTTGAGCCTCTGCTTCTGCCCTTTAGATTCCAGACACTTCTTATACTATGTTCCAGCTCCCCCTACTTCTACAAAGTTCCTACGCCTCTGTTGGTATGGAAGTTAAACTAAACTGAAACAGGAACTATTTCTGTTTTAAAATTTTATTATTATTATAATACACCCAGGAACATTGAAAATAGCGTCCCAAGAAAAAAGAAAGGTACAATCGCAAAATTTTGCATGTAAGAAAAGTGACATCTGAAATGATCCAAGTTTGGTGTCAATCAGCATCACCGTTTACCCTACTGTATCGGTGAAATCGGGGAAAAAATGTTTTAAAAACCAGTGCATAATTTAAGATTTATAAATGTTAAGATTACATCCGGATTTTCGGAGAACCTTAATGAGTGAAAGATGCCAGGTAGACGAGTTAGAAAGCGTTTCTCACAGTTAAGCGAGTTTGAGGGAGGTTTGATAATCGGGATGAAAATTGCAGGCTGGTCGACGAGCCGTGTTACTGCCCAGGTGGATCGCTCGGAGTGTTCCTTTAGAAACTGTTGGAGGCAGTGGACACGAGATGGTACCCATGTGCAAAAAACCGAGTCTGGAGTGACCGGGAAGACCACGCAGAGAGAAGATGGAAGGATCGTCCGGCCAGCGCTCGTGGATCCCACAGTGACTCGTTTCACCATATCAGCAGACGTAGGGGTAGCAGTTGTTCCCCAAAGTGTTTCTAAACGTCTTGCGGAAGTAAATCTGCAGCCCAAGCGCCCTTTTAGAGCACTCCCTTTTCAACCAAAACATGGTAACTCCGTCTACAATGGTGCAATGCCAGAGCGATGTGTGGTGTCACTGATTGGCAAAAGGTGGTGCTCAGTGGTGAATCCTGATTCGTTTTGGGGTCAGATAGTATCCGCGCACGGATGTGGAGGCGCCCTGGAGAAAGATACCACTCCACCAATTCTATCGCACGACACACTGCCCGCACAGTGGGCATAGTGGTCTGGGAGGCTATAGCCTATGATAACCGGTCCACTCTAGTTGTGGTACGTGGAACCTTAACGGGTCAGCGTTACGTTAATGACATTCTGCAACCACATCTAGAACCGTTCATAAATGGCCTCCAAGGAGCAATTTTCCAACAAGATAATGCTCGCCCGCATACAGCTAGAGTTTCTCAAGACTTCTTACGTCCTTCTGAAACTCTTCCATGGCCAGCCTGCTCACCTGACTTGTCCCCAAAAGAGCATGTATGGGATCAGCTGAAACGCCAGGTGTCGCGTGCTACTCCGTGCAAGATTTAGAAATGGCTGCACAAAATTTGGGGGTTCTTCTGCCTCAGGACAACATCAGAAGTTTAATTAGCTCAATGTCGGACCTTATTGCGGAATGTATTGCAGCAAAAAGTGGTCCAACGCACTATTGAAGTAGCACTGTATTTATCTTATTTCTTAGCCTGCATTTGTTTAATTGTCTAGATTTTGGAATCAAGTGTATCTCTCATCTGTATTATTCTGTACATTAAATTTCACTTCATTTCAATGCTTCCTTCTTGGGTCGCTATTTTCAATGTTACTGAGTGTATGTGCCAGTCATACACTGTTGGACAATTGCGAAGGACGGATGGCAATATCAGCGACAGGAACCATAAAATGGAAGGCAAGGAAATATGGAAATTAGCATAAGTGTGGGATACGGTAAGACTTGTGCTTATGCAAATTTTAGATTCATGACGTTGCTCGACACGTGATAGCACTGATAATGTAGAAACGAAAAAATGGTTAACAATGAACGCTACCTACTGGAGTTTAGGGTTAATCCACTGGAGTTAGGGTTAAAATTTCAATCTTCAAAATATCACCAAACAGTTAAATGCTTCGTTCAAACGTAGAAGCAGTTTTCACTCGTCATACCGAGCGATTTTCTAGTTTGTTGATAAATAAAGTGTTTGTAATTGATTTCAGCACATAAGCAAGGCTTTTAAAGGAATTTTTAATTGGAGGGTAAAAGCACCGAATGTTGGATGCCCTTTGTTTTTACCTGACTGCGCGTGCGTGACGCAAAGGAGGGTATAATGTGTTTATGAGTCTATGTATGTATGTTTGTTCCTATGTGGCGATGTACAGGTTAAACCCCTTGGCCGATTTTGATAAATCCTTCGTCAATCGATTTGTCTTAACCTTGGGAGTCACTAAACACATGACATAAATCATAATTCACCATATTAACAACCAGTCGCCATATTGTCAGTTCGGAAGCGTGTCGCACGCTACCTGCGTGCTACACAGCGTGCGACAAATGCAGGTAGCGTTTTCCCTGCCTGATTTTTTTTGTTTACTAAGTCTACTAATTCGATTTTCATCTCTAACATGTTGCATTTGTTTTTGTCGTGATTCAGGGCACTGAGTTTCACGACGTGTACTCTCTTGACGGGCTTTTTTAGTTTTGGAAGAGCGATTTGACTGACGACTTTTCCACGCTGTTAATATAGCTGTGGTTGACTTAAGTTCGCTCATTTTTGCGAAAGATCAAGCATATGTAGCTTTAAGCCGAGTAAGGTTCCTAGAGGGACTAATAATCAGTAGTTTAGACCACCGCAAGTTACTTAATAATCCTCACGATATAAACTTTCTCAATAAAATGACAAGATTGCGAAATTAGCCGTCTCATGATCATAATAACTAAGTCACTGAAAATTAACTAAAAGGGTAAAATAAAAAATAATTATAAAATAAAAACAAAAACCCGACTGCGTAAAAACCAAAAAAAATGTAAGCCCAGTAGTTTAAAATTTTTTTAGTACTACTGAATAACTACTCCATTGAAATAATTTTATAATCGATACATACATAAGACCATTTACGGGGTTCCTTGACTGGTCAAAAAAGAATGGGTCTCGATAGTTGATCCTTCTATTCTGCTTTTGAGTTTATGATTTGTCTTATGTGTGCATCGATTATAAAATTATTTCAATGGAGTAGTTATTCAGTAATGCTAAGTAAAATTCTAAACTACTGAGTTTATATATATATATATTTTTTTTTATTTATTTATTTATTTATTTATTTATTTATTTTTTTTTGGTTTTTACGCAGTCAGGTTTTTTGTTTTTATTTAATAATTATTTTTTGTCAATTACAAAAAACGTGATAAAGAAAAAACAATAATAATGAGCGCGAAACGAAAATATAGAAACCTGAGATAAGGATAATTTTAGTTTGAAATCTTAAAAATTTAGCAGTGAGTATTATTTTTCCCAAAAGTTGGAATCCTGACAACAACCATTTAAAATGCCTCCCAGAAAAAGAACAGTTTTATAGAAAAAGGCTGCGGACTCGAAGTCAGCGTCGGACTGAGTTTGGAGTAAAAGCATCCGAGTCAGAGTTGGGAGTCCAATGTTTGAAATTCCAAGAGTCAGAGTTGGTCATTTTTCCTCAAATTCCGCAACTCTACCAGTGCCAGTGGAGCTCACTGTAAAAAAATTCCGAAGCGTTACTGATTATTATTTCCGTGGAACATTTCGGATTTCACAGGTTTTCATTCACTTCCTGAGAAAATCAAGTACCTTTGTCAAAAAGTTTCTTAATTGCTACAAGTGGCACAAGTGCAGGCTACTCACTGTTGTGAAAAATACTTAAAGCTACCAGTATAAAGGTTAACTGAAC